>NC_057805.1:15952246-15962806 GCF_018294505.1 Triticum aestivum
CAGGTGCAACTGGATAAAACAACCCACATTTCATGCAAGTATTTCCATTTAACTTACCAGGGCATGATTGACTGCACGTAAACAGTCATTCGTCTTAAGCATCAGCAAGATGACATTTGGTAGTCTCCTGAGGAGCTCCGAGATTTGTGGGAAATACAAGTTAGCATACATCTGTGACCGAGAATTAAAAACCAGGTAAGAGTGGACCATCATCAAGGACCTCGATATTCAAGGCCATCCGAAAATAGGCTAAATATGTAGAACTTGACTGTCAAAAAGGCACAATGGCCAGTCAAATATGAACTTATGGAAAGAACGACAACAGTAGACATCTTCAATAAAAAGAGGAGGAATATGAATCTATTTTTAAAAACATGTTACATGCGGGAAATAGGTTTAAAAGCATTCCTAGTTTACCAATTACATTTTACCGTTTACTTACGGTAGGAAAAATCAAAGTTTAGAGTCCTAGTATTTGTTGAAACAATTAAGGCAAATCACATCACCAGCAGTAAGTAAAATTTTCTTCTAGAGGGTTATGACATGGTAAATTTTACGGTGTGATGACATGCTAATATTAATAAGTTCTCATGGATTACTGAATGTTGTTAATTTGCATTGGTTTATGCAGCACCTAGGGTGTCCAATAAGAACAAAATAACACATAAAACAATCACCTGCATTTCAGAATGATCGGTATTATTCCCATCCAGCACAAGATGACCAAAAGATGGGTCAATGACACGTTCCCATGGCCTCATTGTGAGAACCCCAGCAAAAAGTGCATGAAGATCCTCCCCAGCACCTAGTTTGATACTGTACTCCTTAATTCCATTCTGATCGGCGCGAACAAGCGCCTACATTGAACAAATGTGTAGTATTAAAGTACTGAGTACCGAAACGTAATCAGAAAAGTTGTAATAGGATTCTCACCTTCCAAAGAGAAGCATAGTTTATCCTTGTAGCGTGATCAAGTTCTTTGTAAAGACCATGGTCAAGAAGAACCAGTTGTGGCCGCTTCGATCCTAACACTCCAGCAAAATATTCAGTCAGTTCACTCTGTTATACGAATGTGCCACCACATAGAAAACACAGTAAACTGAACATTCCAACAAATATAGGCCGCCATGTAATCATGTTTTCACAAATTCACACATCTCACTTCCCCCGTATCACATAACAAGAAGCATCTCATTGTACTGATGATCATGATGAAGCTACCTACTGCCTACCACTCTCTTCATCAAACGTAATGACAAATATCGATATTATGCACTATTCAATTTATTCATTTAGTGTAGCATAGTTACTAATGGACAGGAGATAACCTCTGATGCAGTTAAGAAAAGCTAGCAATATATTGGATAACTTGTTGGATTATTTTGTGATACTAGTAAGTAGGACACTCACCAAACCATTTTTTACTGTCTTGTGGCAAGGGTCGGATCATCATATTGGCAGCGTGGGGATCACAATGAACGAAACCATGCTTGAAAATCATTTCAGCAAATGCTTTATTCACCTACAAAACTGTGAAGTGAGTACCCATACACAACTCATTGGCACATTCGTTTTCAAATAACTGTACTGTGACAACTTACTAGGTTTGAAACATCAACAGGGCGAATTCCGAGGTCTTTAATGCCTTTGACATCAGTTACCTCCTTGGCATCAATGTACTCCATAGTAAGAATTCTTGACGTGCTGAGGTTCCAATAAACCTTGGGGGTGTATATGCTATTCGCAATGTGAGGAGACAACTTTCTAAAGTTAACCAGACATCTTTCACTGTTCTGAGCTTCACATAAAAAATCCAATTCCTGAAAACATGAAAGAGGTTAATGCAGCCTCCGGATTATGTAACCTGTTCCTTTGCATTTCACTACAAAGGACGGTGTTCAAGTGAGATAAATATATCATCTAGTAAAGCACAATATTCAATAGCAAGATAGGGATCCTACAAGGAGGCGATCATGGACACAAAATAGACAAATAATTACAACATGACAAAGCATAGCAAAAGGATAGCGCAGTTTCCAGGGAAACAAAAAGCAATTATATTGGATATATTGAAGTCCAAGAACCAATTGGCAAGGAGGTAAATAATTTAAACGATATCAAAGTGGTACCTTAGGCGCACTTTCTCGAATTTCATCAACTAACCACCTGCATGGACCAATTTTCAGGGTATTAATGTGAAATGGCACAGCATGGAAAGAAGCATTATCATCACAGAATTTACAGTTGCATTAACATAATATAAACACTGCATGCAAATCTTACTTCCTGATGAATAGCTAGAGTATAAAAACATGGCAATAGATAACAGGTTGGATTAAGGGTAAACAACTAAACATACAACAGTTTTCCTGTGATTTAGAGTTACACAATCATTGTAGAAAGGTGACTGTCAACGAATGGAATCTTTTAGGAACTGTGTTTGCAGTGTCAACCAGAAAAATGAAGGAATTAAAAACAATTCTTTAATGGAAAGCATCAAATATGTCCTCCTACCTAACCATAGCAAGCGAGCTGAAATATAAAATTAGCTACTTCTAATTCCACAAATTGAGCTGTTATGCCAGGTATACGCTGGAAAATGATTCCCATGTGTAATTAACAAGATGGAAATGTCAATATCGTGCTTGACCTAGCTATTGATTTGAGAGAACATGTCCCTATCTTAACTAATTCTAAACATCAGCATAAGCCTACAAGCTTTCGAGGTGGTATGTTAAAAAAAGAGAGAAAACGAGGTAATAAACAAAGAACTGGTTGTACCTGTAGTCAAATGTAGGGAAAATATAATTAAGAGCATTCACCACTAAATCCACGGTGGCGATATCTATTACAGAAGTATCCAGCAAGTGGTCGTGTTGAACCTGTAAGCCAAGGCAAGGGTCAGAAAAGTGAAAGACAGACGGCAAGCTGGTTAAATTTGAACTCTGCTGCCATAATTTAAGAGTTCAAACTTAACGTAAGTCAACTTGAAACCAACTGCAGTATTTTCTTATATAACAACCTTAACAGCAACTTTTTTCCCATCATGTGTTGTGGCGGCATGGACTTGCGCAAGAGAAGCACTTGCAATTGGGACAGGGTCGAATTCTGCAAAAACCTACACCACCAGGAACAGGGGAAAGACAAAATTTGTGTCAGAGCTTCTTCTAAACTAAAAACAAGCTGAGCATAAATCCGTCTTCTGATTCAAGGTGAATACACCGTTGGCCAACAACTGAACTAAGCACGCTCATTCCGATTGTGTGGCTGTGCTAGACTGCTAGTCAATACAACAGCTAAGTTCCTCCAGCAGGATGTAGGAAAATGCAGTGATTGAATGAAGGAACTAACAGTTTCTGGCAATTCTCCAATCTCTTTCTTGAAGACCCCGCGGACGTCCTCGTATGAGGAGACTGGGCATCTCTTCAGCATCGACTCCCTCATCGTCTGCACATACTCCTGCGGCAGGACATACTCCTGAAAAAAAGCAAGCAGCTGATCCTCAGCGACAAAATCACGCAATCTCACAAAGCAAACAGATAAACGAACAAAGAGTTAGGAATTCAGGCGCGTCGACAAAGAGTTGGGAATTCTCCCGTTCCGCACCAGCTGCGCGATGTGCTGGCCGAGCTTGATGTAGATGCCGCCGTTGCGGAAGCAGAGCTCCTGGAGGCGGTTGGCGGAGCGGAGGTGGGCGTCGTGCTTGGCGCTCAGCCAGGCGGGGGAGTCCGGCTGCAGGCCCCAGAGGGAGTACTGGTAGTCGAAGGCGATGGTGGCGGCGGCGACGGAGTCGCGGAGGAGGCGCGGGGGCAGGTGCCGGCAGATCTTGAGGGTCCGGGCGGGGTCCTCGGAGGTGGCGATGGCGTGGGCGCCGGCGCCGGCGCCCAGCGCCAGCGCCGCCGTCGCGGCCCGCCGCCACATGGCCGCGGGGTTGCTTGGCGTGCGGTGCGGCGCCGCTCTCCTCCTCCTCTCCGCTGGTCTTTTTTTTTTTTTCCTTTCTTCCGCCGCAAGATGATGCGGGCGGTGGTCCGATGGAATTCGTATGCGTTCGCGCGATCCGCCCGTTTATATCGACGTCACCCTCGATTCCGTCGGTGTGCGTCGCTGCCTCGCTCGTCCGTCTTTTCTCTTAAAATATTCTCGAACCAAATTTGAAAATTTTACATCCCGGCCTCCGGGGACAGGAGATTATGAGTTTCAGAAAAAGGAGAGGGGGGAATAGGAGATTTTCCTCTTCGGAAATCTTATCTGGCGGACGTTCGCTGGGAGAAGAGTGACACACGAACACCTTTTGATGGCAGTTTTACTTCTGAGACGAGATCAAATGGTGCCAGTTCATTCTCACACAGAAATTGCCATGCCGCTCTGAACAAATGTATGATGGCGTTGTGCATTTGTTCGTATTCGGCACAATCTATTATCTTAGAGTATTCACTCTGTTCTTGAAAAGTAGGCATATGGATTTTTATTTGAGCGTGAGCAAGACAATTGTCAAGGTGATCTCAGTCTTTCCTCCTCATTCCGTTTGTGCCACTGTCGGTCTACTCCATCTTCGATGGTCTTTGTGCTCTTGAGGTGCAGGTGATCTCGCCCCTCCCCGTCCCCCATGCCGGCGGGAGAGACCGCGTTTTTGTTCTTATTAGGTTCAACTTCTTGGTTGGGGCCGCGTGACGGGATTGGAAAGGTGCGTCAGTTTACTACAGGCTACACTGAAGAAAGGTGCGTCATTCACATGGCAAAGTGTTATGAAGGGATTGAAAACGTTCAAATTGGATACATCTGGCGAATTGGCACAGGAGAAAACGTGAATATTTGGGATGATCCATGGATACCAGGAAGCCCAGATAGAAAGGTGATCTCTGCCCGGGGTCAAACTGTCCTAACAACAGTCAGCGATCTGATCGACCCTATTACAGGGTCATGGGATGAAGAATTAGTACAGTCTATTTTCAACCCTGTAGATGTCAGGAGGATACTAGAGATACCAGTTCATCACAGTGCCTTTGAGGACTTCATCGCATGGCATCCTGATCATAAGGGGCTGTTTACAGTACGCTCTGCATATAAAATTCAATGGCAGCGGTCTTTCCAAGGATACACAAATAGGATTGGACGACCAGCGAGCTCTCAAACTCCGGAGATATGGAGAAAACTATGGAAGCTGATGATTCCACGCAAAGTTTCAATATTCTGTTGGCGAGCCTTGCATGGTATAATTCCTTTAAAATCAATCCTGGTGAACCGTCATGTAGGGTCTGACGGCGGATGCCCAATATGCCAGGAGGCGGCTGAGGATATAAAGCATCTCCTCTTTGGATGCGCTCATGCCAGGAGTTGTGGAGTAGCCTGGGGATCCTTGAAATTGTCGAAGAGGCCATGGGGGTGGATCGATCTGGTTCAGCCGTGCTTGAATACTTACTACTGATGAATGATCGTCCGGTTCCATTAAAGCCAAGCCTAGATGTCAAACAAATTCTGTCTGTAGGGGGCTGGTACCTATGGTGGATCCGTCGTGAATTCACTCACAATGGATCCCCACCGCAGTCCTCGAGATGGCCCATGGCAGTTCTGGCTATTGCAAACAACTTCCATCAAGCAAATCAAAGGAGTCGAGATACCCATGAAAAAAGGTGGTTGAAACCCAATCCGAGATTTGTGAAGTTGAATGTGGATGCCTCATTCCATGTAGATAAAGGTACTGGAGCAACTGCAGCAGTCATTCGAGATGAGAAAGGTAACTTCTTAGCAGCCCAATGCAAATACTTAACACATGTATCAGATGTGGTCACCTCTGAAGCTCTGGCAATGAGAAACGGTTTCGCTTTTGCAAACTCTCTTGGTTTCCCTAGAGTAGAAGCAGAATCAGATTCGTCAACAATTATTGAATACTGCTCGGGCCAAACCAGATGGTGGGATGCTGCTGCTGCCATTTTCGCCGAGTGTGTGGACGTGTCGTCGCTTATTGGGAAGGTTACTTTTAAGCATTGTGGTCGTTCGTCGAACCAAGCAGCTCATGTGCTAGCTAGTCATAGTTTCTGTAGTAAGAAGTTTCAATAAAGCTAGCCATGATGGCCTTCCCTCAAAAAAAACTTCTTGGTTGGGGCTGCGTGACGGCGGCGATGTTCATTCTATCCCGCTTCGATGGTGCGTATAGCGTCGTCGACGAGTGTGTGGAGGTGTGTCTCTGTCAGATCTCGCGGAATCGGTCGGTGCTTGTCTTCTTTTGATCTATGATTTCCTTTATCGGCGATGATTACTGCTCTGGTGCGCAGCCTCAGCACGACGACTTCCTGACTGTCTACTTCAACAAGGTTTGCCCGGCTCCGGTGAGGGAGGCGCGATGACGATGACGCGGCTTTGACTCACTCCAGTACTAGCAGTCATCGCTATGTGGTCCACAGACCTGGTTGCACTTTTTATTACCTATGGTGTTCTTTGTACTTTCATGATTAGACATGAATAGATGGAAAGTTTCTAAAAAAAAGATCATACAAAAACTATCAACAACTACAATATCAAATTAATAACATTAAACACACAATAAAATATATTTTCGTATTGTATTATACCTATCTAGTCTTGTGGTTGTTAGTAGCTTTTTCTACAAATTTGGTCAAACTTTGGACTGTTTGACTTTGAATATAACTTATAGATTTTTTTCTCCATGCACGCAGTAAATCGGAAATCTAATTCGGCTCTTTGGGGGTGTATGCTCTTGCGCATCAAAAATGTTTTTTGTAAGTGGAAAAAGTTTAGATGGGTTCATTGTGACACACTACTTGTAAATTTTTAGAGGGAAATCTTAAGCATTTTGACACGTGCAAAACAAGTCGAATATCAAATGTTACACTTAATTTATTTATTTTTCATCGATGAAGCCCTGCTACCTCTTTCACATGAAAATTATTAAGCAAACTTGTTACACTAACAAGACACATGCACAGACAAAAACCATAATTTTTTTAATATTATTGTACTAGTATTTATTTTAAAATTGCCTTCTTTTGCAAGGTGAAAGGGAGTTTTATTTCATAGGAACAGAGTTACAATCAGTTGGCAAAAACTCGGCAGTAGAAGATAAGCAATTCTGCCAACAAGCCACGCTACATTCTAATCTAAAAACGTATGCATCCCGAGCTAAAACGGGCGTCCGCGGAGTAAATGACAAACTTTAACGTTGCAGAGAGTGAGCGATGCAAGATGTTGTTGTTCAAGCGATAGTGAATAACAACACTCCTTGCCTACGGGTCAGATATTGAATTCGCAGCTCCGAGCGCTGCACCTAGGTACGTAAGCAAGTCTGTCACCAACGTAAAAAAAACAAGTCTGTCACCAATTTCAACCTCTTTTTTTCACAGGAATGCATGTACCCCACTAAATTTTGTTGGCTAATCATGTCTTATATGCATAATAATATAGTAGTATTAGATATTAAACCTATTTCTTGGATAACATCGGTAGCTCAGCCGCACATATACAGCGCGGAACAAGGGTGCTGCACCCAAATTATACGTAGGCAAGTTTGTCACTTCTTTTCTTGTTTCGCGGAGATAAGTGAAGTTATTCAGCTGGCAAGACGTACCAGTAGTACTCTATAGACGCGAAAATACATGAGCGCCAGAACTTTGTTCCTGAAGCGTCTTAACATGTTCTAGGCATCGAACACACAGGGCGCGACGCATCACTGCACACTGCACTAGGGTAATGCACACACTCGGTGTTAATATCGAACTTGAATCCACAAAACAAAATTTCGCCCTATTTTATAGATGAATCAAATACGAACCAAAATACATGATCGATACAAGATAGTGAGAAAATCATCTTACAAAACAGATCCTGGAATAACCAGACAACGTAAATCGCACCGGAAAATGCCAAAGGTGGAAAACAAAACGGCTACGCTGCACAGAAAGGCCCGGAGACACCACCACCACACGCCGGAGGACTCCTAGACTCTGCTGCAACGCCCGTTGGGATGACGCAAAGCAATGTCTCTGTCGAGTATGAGATGGACAAGGGTTTGCACTCGGAACCCTGGTAGGGGAGAGGAACCACAACGGCGTCCTCAAGAGAAGAGCGACACACATGGCGTCACCGTCATCAGACACAAAGCACAGACCTTTCACTCGACAACTCATATGTGCCACCACGAGGCACCAAAAACCCACGGTGAGAACAGTTCTTGAGATTCGGATCTGGCTGTCGCCACTACCACCAGAAGAGAAAGAGCCCAAGTCACTCGCCGCTACACCCCTCGCCACTCACACGACCAAGGAGCATAGCTACCGCTGCCGCCATGATGCTGCCGGAGAGCCAACCATGCAAATTGCCACCCGGGGCCAGCGCCCAGGGGTCCATCGCCCCGAATCAAACCCACCCCAAGTCTACATCAACTACATACCGAAGGAACGGGCGGGAAGGCCACTCCTTCCCCACCCTTGGGCAGCCCCCAGCCCCGTGCCCAGACCCTGAGCGCATGCAAATAAGGTTACTCCACCCACCCTACCCCGATGGGCAAAGGGCGAGCCCCCGACTATCAAGGGAGGGGATGAGTCATAGGGCCGCCTGGCGGCATATCTATACCCCTTGATGCCGATCCAAACGTGGGAGGTGGCCAAGCGTACGAACTCGGCCCACACAAACCCGGCTAGGGTTGGGGGATACACGCCTTAGACCGACGCCACCATGGAGCGATAGGGGAGAGGAGCGCACTGCCGACCAGATCGGTCCCCTGTACCTACAAGCCGTTGGGACGCCATCCACCACCATGAACCAGGTTCACGACGCCCACTGCGGCCTGACCATGCTAGCGCCATCAACCGCACCGTCGAAAAACACCACCACTAGCACCGCTCCATCGCCACCCAGGGGATCCCAAGTAGCATTGTCACGCTAGGTTGATGTCACAATGCCAGATCCACGCCGAATCCCACGAGAGACGCTACCAAGGCTCACTCCCCGTGCAGCGACCATGACTGGCCGCTTCCAGCACCCCGCACTACTCCCGGTGGCTAGGTCGCCAGATCTGAGGCCGAAAGACCCCGCCCCGAGCCACGGCCTCCACAATAAGAAGGCCCCACTATCATCGTTGCAGCCTTGCTGCTTGTGTGCTGCGATGGGATTTTTCCCCGAAGAGGAAGGGTGAAGCAATATAGTAGTGGATAGTATTTTTCTCAATAGAGAACCAGTGTTATCAAACCAATAGGAGAACCACGCAAACACCCGTCAATAGTATCCACACACACAAGAGCAAATACTTGCACCCAACATGGGCAAGAGGGTTGTCAATCCCCTTGTACTTGTTAAAGGATCAAATCTGGTAATAGGTGATATATAAATTGCAAAGTAAAATAAAAGATAAAAAATTGCAGAAAGGTATTTTTGGTTTTTGTAATATGATTAAATAGACCCAGGGACTATAGTTTTCACTAGAGTCATATCTCTAATAAAGATGGCATACGATGGGTAGACAAATTACTGTTGGGCAATTGGTAGAAAACGCATAGTTATGCTGTTATTCATGGCATGATCATGTACATAGGCATTACGTCCGTAACAAGTAGACCGGCTCCTGCCTACTCATGAGTCCAATTTATGTGATGATTTTGACAAGATGCCTACATGGTGGGCTTTGTGGAATGCAATACGACGTTGGAGCTCGCCTGCAAGAGGACACCGCCGCATGGAAAAAACTTCGAACCCAAGGTGTGGTGTAAAAATAACAAGGTATTGATAAAGGCTGAGAACTTAAAGGGGCTCCTCAGATGCCCAGCGTGTGAAATCCTCGGATTCCCGATGTCTTGTGAACTCTTCGGATACACCTGGCGATCCTCAAGATCGGAGATGGGAAGATTTATTAAACCGGCTTTCAAAATTGACGACCGAAGACGAAGAACAGTTCGGAAGAACTGAGGAGCGTCATCGCTTGAAGACCGGTTCAGGGGGCTACTGTTGGTGTCCTGAACTAAGGAATACTCACCACATCGTCTCCCGACCAGGTGGGTTGGGCCGAGGACCCCCACGGCGGTTCATTAATGGGCTTCTTCGGGCAGCCCATGACGTATACAAGGAAATTTGTACAAGACTTGATGCACAAGACGATGACCCTTCTAAATCCTAGGCCTCCAGTGCATTATATAAACCGAGGCTAGGCTAGTCAATAGATCATGTGATATTACAATCTCGTGGTAGATACATGTACTTTGTACTACACCCCGTATCAATACAATTAAAAACAGAATGTAGGGTATTATCTCTTCGAGAGAGGCTAAACTTGGGTAAAATCTCTATGTCACTTGTTCGCCTTGTTACCATCGTGCCAAGACGCCTAGCTTAGGACCCCTACCTCGAGATATGCCAGATTTAGCACCGACAGCGTGCATGCAGTGCCTCCCTGCAAGGCCACACCAGGCCGCCCCCGCGATCTTGCATGCCCGATCCTCTGGCACACCACGCTCCAGCAGACAAGCACCTCGCACGCCAGGAGCCAGAGCCGCCGCGCTGACCTCCAGCTCCGCCTGCACTCCCGGCGCACCATGCGTCCTTGCCTCAGATCAG
>NC_057805.1:15963071-15965050 GCF_018294505.1 Triticum aestivum
GGCTAAAACTAACTGACTAAATATAATGTCAAATACCATGCACATCAATGTGCGTTATATGTATGCCACAAGAGGAAATTCCATTAAACAAATAGTTTAACTAAGTGCATCATTGCAAAATGGTTTGGTACCAAATTACTGAAGACTTGCTTAATTCAAGGTCATCGTTTCTTCACCCACAATAGTAGAAGGACTGGATCTGCAAACATAAAGTCAAGTATTTAAAATCAAGACAGTGGACATAGAATAAATCAATTTTTCATATGAAATTTTGCAAAGAAAAACATATTATACCGTTAACACGAAGTCCACGAGGTAGTAGCCCCTCGTGTTTCTTCATTTTTGTATAGCACTATATAGTCATAATATCATGAATGCTTCAATTGTACGGGTCCTCTTCATCTTGGATTTCTAATCTCCTTATGACAATGAAATAAAACTGACTATGCAATCTAATTTAACACCACCAATTCAATGAGTTTGCCTCATATAAAGAAATTAGGGAAAATAATTAGATGATACAGAGTTACAGATTACTTATTACCTGTGTGTGCACTGTAGTTTAGCACTAGTTTGAGAAGATCAGAAGAAGGAGACTAGGAGAGGCAGGTGGTCAGGACGCCGGATCCGGCAGCCGGCGCGGCGGGGAATCGCGGCTTAACGACGGACGATGGCAGCGGCACAGCCGCGCAGCGCATGGGCGCTCCGTTTGAGAGAGGCGAGGGTTTCTCTGTTGCCGATCGGGCGAGGGATTTCTTTTCTTGGCGAACGAGCGACAAATCGAAGCGTCGACGTGTTCTGATCGATAAATTTTCTGGAAAACCCTATGCGCCGCTCATTGCATCAAATTGTCGACAGAACGCACACGTATACCACGCATCGCTAGCAACCGGCCGGCCCATTATACGAGAGCTTCCAGCCGGTTTTGGGAACCTTCTAGAAGGTTACCTGAACCATTTTTTCCTTTTTGGCCGGTTTTCCTGTTTCTTCTTTGGTTTTTTTTCGTTTTTCTTTTTTCTGTTTTTCTGTTTCTTTTTCTTCTTTCTTTCCCTTTTTTTCTGTTTTCTGTCTATTTTTTGGGTTTTTTGTTTCTTTTGAAAATTGTTCAGAAAGTTCAAAATTTGTTCGTGTCAAAACGTTCAAAATTCCCAAAAATTTTGTGTTTTAAAAAATTGTTTATAAATTCAATAAAGTTCACATTTTTCAAAAATTGTTCGGGCATTTCAAAAAATGTTCTTGTTTTACAAAAATTGTTCGGAATGTTTTTGTTCAACTTTTCTACAATTTTTGAAGAATGTTGCCGTTTTCAAAAATTGTTCACAAATTCCAAAATTTGTTCATGTTTTCATTTCTTCAGGAGTTTCAAGAAATGTTCCAGTTTAAAAAATTGTTCACAAATTTCTATAAAATCGTGTTTGCAAATTTTGTTCAGGAATTTCAAAATATGTTCACGTTTCCAAATTCTGTTTTCAAATTTGAAAAAATGTTCTCGTCTCAAAAAGTTGTTCAAGATTTAAAAAAAATGTTCTTGTTTTTAAAAAGTGTTATATTTTTTAAAATTTTGTTCACAAATTTGGGAAGTGTTTGCGTTTCACAGAACATACCGTTTTTTGAAGAAGAAAAATTTGCTTCCGAAATTCCTAACTGATTCGGATCTGCACATAATGTTTGATTCTTTAGGTTCAATGCTACTCTATAATCTGCTACACCTGCTAGCTCAGCTGGTAGGAACTCGTCATGTATAGATGTGTGTCATGTGTTTGAATCCCCGCAACTGGATATATATTTTTTAGCATCAGTACGTCTCTTCATGGGCCGGCCCAGTCGAAGCCCCGCCTGTGCGAAACGGCAACAACTTGACGCAGAGAGCGTCACATAGGAGGTCTCTGATTTTCTGTTCCGATCGATCCACTTGAGTTGGGCTAATGGGCTGAAGCCTTGTACATCTACGTGAAGCCTGGGGCTAATCAACTCTCTAT
>NC_057805.1:15965332-16122933 GCF_018294505.1 Triticum aestivum
CCCCGTCCGGATCCGCGCCCACATCCCGGACAGGAAACCTGCGAGACGCCGATGCGCGTGGACTCGAGCCCCTCTTGCGCTGCCTCGCCTCGATGCCCCGAGCTGGCGTGCACGCCGCCCGAGCTCCCATCGAAGGGCACGGCCCACGCCGCACTTCCCCGAGCAGGAGGAGGAAAGAACCCCGCCGCACGGACTTTGCCCGGCGACACCGTCCGGCGGAGGCGAGGGGAGGCGACGGCGGTGGGTGTGATGCTGGCGGCAGCGGAGGCTAGGCTTTGCTCCTGACCGGCCGCGGGAGCGACCAGGGAGCAAGCGGACCAAGGAGTTTGGTCAAGTTCGATTTTCATTACGAAAGCCAGGGTTCAAACACACTACTGCCGCCGTTTCATATTAAGAGTCGTTGATTTAGTATAAAGTTAGCGACACTTAATATGAAACATGAAACGGAGGGAGTACTTTACTAAGATAAATCCATATTACAAATGAAGAAAAATCCATAAGATTGCAATTAACGGCCACAGACCAGCCGGAACCGCTACAAGGAAAAGGAACAGAGTTCCATGCAGCTCTCTCCTCGGAGAGCATCGCCAACGACGCCAAGCATGCAGCTACCGCACGCTATTGGCATTTTATTCTCACGCCTTTGCCGCATCATAGCTAGCAAGACGTATACGCGGGCGTATGGAAGCGTGTACATACGCAGACTCCGTATAGAGCCACTGCGTACGTACCCCCGGTGACACGTACGTACGTACTAGGACTTGCATACACCCTTACTTATTATTATTATTAGGTGCGTGACGCCGAGGACGTCACACTCACACCACCTCAATGATGGCTCCGGCCACCGCTTCCCAGCCGCGGAGGTGCTCGTCGTCGACGCTGTTGCTGCCGCGGTTGCACTGTAGCACGCACTGTTGGTGCTTGGTCCGATCCTACTAATACCAAGGGATGCAGACGTGTTCGGCTGCCAAGCAAACACCTGCCACGGACGTGGCGATGCCGGCGGTTGCCACGGAGACGAGTGATTTGTTTTTTATATCTCATCTGCCCGCTGAGTGGCTGATGTTGTACTGGGAGCGCGCGCGCCCGGCAAGAGATCTCCATCATCATTTTTCTTGAAAGAACACGAGGGGCACGCCCCTGCTGCACTGAGTAGGAGTATGTACATTATAGTACCAGTGAAAAACAGACTGAGGATTTTTGGCTCCCGGGCTATGTGGAGTCTGATATTCTTAAAATAAAAAAATAACTTATTTATTTCAGAAAATTTTGAAAACAAATACACATCTATGTAGACATTTATACTATATATGTGTGTTAAATTTCATGATAAAATACGTTTTGGTGTGAGCTAGACACAGAAAAAAACATGTATTTTTATAGTGGATGGTACATGGGCTAGAAATACATGATTTATTTTAGCTCGGATAAAAATGTATTTCATCAGTAGTATACATCTGGATCTCGCTCCCGTGTCGCTCGTGGGCGACACCGGGGCGTCCCCAGCCGTAGCCGCCGGTCTCCGCTCGTCCGCAACTCCTCCTCGCCGCCGCCGCTGCCGGCGAGCACGGTGGCGGCGGGGCCTGCTCCTCTTGATCATGAGACGCGTGCGGCTCTTGCACACATCGAAGCTGGGAGTCTGCGGCAGCCATGGCGGGTTGGTCGTGCGATTCTTTGCCTCGCGTTGAGTCTTCTGCCCTGGCCGGCTCCGATCTGGTGTCTTTGATCTGGTCGATCTGGCCTATGGGCAGCACCTCGTGCCTCCTCATCTGGTTGGGTGACACCATGTTCCCCTCAATGGTGGTGTGGAGGCGTAGCTTACGGATGGTTCTGCCTGGAGGTGTTGCTAGTCCGTTGCATGGCCATGAAACACTTTATAGGAGTGTCGGCTTCCCGGCTTTGGGCGACCTCACAGCCAGGCTTCATCCTGAGGAAGCTCCATGAGGTAGCCATCCAAAGGTCTCCGTGAGGGTTTCTTCTTTCAAATCTGATGGTTGACTTCGACGGGCAGTTACGAACTATCGACAACGGTTTGACGCAGAGGAATGTGTGTGCGGCGGCGGTGGTCCACACCACATGTAGCTGCTGGGATTGTGGAAAAGTGGTGGAGACAAACCATAACAAACTTGATGGTGGTGCTACTCGAGCACCCGGTCTCGAGCTCCGGGATGAAAACCTAGGTCTGAACCTGGCAATGGCGATATTTTTATGTCATTATCTTGTTGAAGGCATTGCTCGGATATGCTCGGACTGTTTCTTCAGGGTGAAAACCTAGATTCTGGCCTTGTGTGGTTGGATCCGGCGACGGCGGCGGTTTAGCGTCGCTCCCTTCCTGAAGGCGTTGCTGTTGAAAAATCTCGTCGTAGGTGTGTTGTCATGAGATGATTGGTGCGGATATGGTCATTGTTGTAATTTGTCGATCGCGGATCTGATCGGTTTGAGGTTTTTTATTTCTTTTTTTCATCGCCTACGCATAGCTTTGGTCTTAAATGACTTTGCTATTTGCTGGCGTGGTTTTTTGTGTGCGTTTGTGTTGGCTGTTTGCATCTAGTTATGCAGAGGCCGGATGTGTGTCCATTATGTTTGTATCCTCTTGATTCTCCATTTTGAGCTAATAAAATTCATCCTTTATTGAAAAAAATCAGTAGTATACATCCATATTTATGTGCGCATTCTTTTCCAGAATATTTTGATACTTCAAACTTAGATTTTTCAAATTTCCAAAATCTAGGATCCATGGAGCCTGGGAGCTAAAACCAATTTCCGAGAAAAACAAGACTAACTATGTGGCGAGAAAAGGAGAAGGACATCCATATAAGCACACACAATTGCGTGGCGTATGTCTCGAAATATTTTCTTTCTTTTAGACAGTATGTCTGGTGTAGGTGCATGTAGTGCCCCAGTGGATTTTGATGATTAAAGGCAAAATGAATATATGACACTCAGGGCGTAGCCAGCCCCAGGCATGGGGCCATAGGTGATTTTGCCAGGTTGGCCCGGTGGTGGCCCAGACCAGACTACGACACTGCTGACACTAGTCACTGGATTAATAGGTTAGTCAAATAAATTTATACAAAAGTGATGCCAAACTAATGTTCAAATGATATAAAGTAGCATGAACATGACAAAAACTATTGATACATTTGAGACATATGAATATCCTCGTCCTTGAGGACATGGATGACAAAGTAAATACTTTTCATTGTGAATGTTATCTCAACACGAACCTGATTATCTTATGTGGTCTCATGAAAGTTTTGTTGGGTAACGTAGCAGAAATTCAAAATTTTCTACGCATCACCAAGATTAATCTATGGAGTAGTCTAGCAACGAAGGGAAGGGGAGTGCATCTACATACCATTGTAGATCGCGATGCGGAATCGTTGCAAGAACGTGGATGAAGGAGTCGTACTCGTAGCAATTCAGATCGCGGTTGATTCCGATCTAAGCGCCGAACCACGGCGGCTCCGCGTTCAACACACGTGCAGCCCGGTGACGTCTCCCACGCCTTGATCCAGCAAGGAGAGAGGGAGAGGTTGGGGAAGACTCCGTCCATGCAGCAGCACAACGGCATGGTGGTGATGGAGGTGCGTGGCACTCCAGCGGGGCTTCGCCAAGCACTGCGAGAGACGAGGAGGGAGGGAGGTAGGGCTGCGCCAAGAGGGAGATGTTCTCATGTCTCTGACAGCCCCAAAACCCCCACTATATAGGGGGGGGGGCTGCGCCCCCATCTAGGGTTCCCCCCCAAGGGGTGTGGCCAGCCCTAGATGGGACTTGGAGGGGCGGCCAAGGGGGGAGAGAGGGGGCGCACCACTAGGTGGGCCTTAGGCCCATCTGAGCCTAGGGTTTCCCCCTTTCCCCTTCCCTGCGCCTTGGGCCCCTTGTGGGAGGCGCACCAGCCCACCTAGGGGCTGGTCCCTTCCCACACTTGGCACACGCAGCCCTCTGGGGCCGGTGGCCCCACCTGGTGGACCCCCGGGACCCTCCCGATGGTCCCGGTACGTTACCGATAGCACCCGAAACTTTTCCGGTGACCAAAACAGGACTTCCCATATATAAATCTTTACCTCCGGACCATTCCGGAACTCCTCGTGACGTCCGGGATCTCATCCGGGACTCCGAACAACATTCGGTAACCACGTATATCTATTCCCTATAACCCTAGCGTCATCGAACCTTAAGTGTGTAGACCTTACGGGTTCAGGAACCATGCAGACATGACCGAGACGTTCTCCGGCCAATAACCAACAGCGCGATCTGGATACCCATGTTGGCTCCCACATGTTCCACGATGATCTCATCGGATGAACCACGATGTCGGGGATTCAATCAATCCCGTATACAATTCCCTTTGTCTATCGGTATGTTACTTGCCCGAGATTCGATCGTCGGTATCCCAATACCTTGTTCAATCTCGTTACCGGCAAGTCTCTTTACTCGTTCCGTAACACATCATCCCGTGATCAACTCCTTGATCACATTGTGCACATTATGATGATGTCCTACCGAGTGGGCCCAGAGATACCTCTCCGTTTACACGGAGTGACAAATCCCAGTCTCGATTCGTGACAACCCAACAGACACTTTCGGAGATACCTGTAGTGCACCTTTATAGCCACCCAGTTACGTTGTGACGTTTGGTACACCCAAAGCATTCCTACGGTATCCGGGAGTTGCACAATCTCATGGTCTAAGGAAATGATACTTGACATTAGAAAAGTTCTTAGCAAACGAACTACACGATCTTGTGCTAGGCTTAGGATTGGGTCTTGTCCATCACATCATTCTCCTAATGATGTGATCCCGTTATCAACGACATCCAATGTCCATGGTCAGGAAACCGTAACCATCTATTGATCAACGAGCTAGTCAACTAGAGGCTTACTAGGGACATGGTGTTGTCTATGTATCCACACATGTATCTGAGTTTCCTATCAATACAATTTTAGCATGGATAATAAACGATTATCATGAACAAGGAAATATGTTAATAACCAATTTATTATTGCCTCTAGGGCATATTTCCAACAGTCTCCCACTTGCACTAGAGTCAATAATCTAGTTCACATCACCATGTGATTAACACTCATAGGTCACATCACCATGTGACCAACATCCAAAGAGTTTACTAGAGTCAACAATCTAGTTCACATCACTATGTGATTAACACTCAATGAGTTCTGGTTTGATCATGTTATGCTTGTGAGATAGGTTATTAGTCAACGGGTTTGAACCTTTCAGATCCGTGTGTGCTTTACGAATATCTATGTCATCTTGTGGATGCTACCACGCGCTACTTGGAGCCATTTCAAATAACTGCTCTACTATACGAATCCGGTTTACTACTCAGAGTCATCCGGATTAGTGTCAAAGTTCGCATCGACGTAACCCTTTATGACGAACTCCTTTTCACCTCCATAATCGAGAAAATTCCTTAGTCCACTAGATACTAAGGATAAGTTCGACCGCTGTCATGTGATCCATTCCCGGATCACTATTGTACCCCTTGACCAACTCATGGCAAGGCACACTTCATGTGCGGTACACAGCATAGCATACTGTAGAGCCTACGTCTAAAGCATAGGGGACGACCTTCGTCCTTTCTCTTTCTTCTGCCGTGGTCAAGCTTTGAGTCTTACTCAACTTCACACCTTATAACTCAGGTAAGAACTCCTTCTTTGACTGATATATTTTGAACTCTTTCAAAATCATGTCAAGGTGTGCGTTCTTTGAAAGTATCATCAGGCGTCTTGATCTATCTCTATAGATCTTGATGCCCAATATGTAAGCAACTTTATCCAGGTCTTCCTTTGAAAAACTCCTTTTAAACAACCCTTTATGCTTTCCAGAAATTTTACATCATTTCAGATCAACAATATGTCATTCACATATACTTATCAGAAATGTTGTAGTGCTCCCACTCACTTTATTGTAAATACAAGTTTCTAACAAACTTTGTATAAACCCAAAAACTTTGATCACTCCATCAAAGCGTATATTCTGACTCCGAGATGCTTGCTCTAGTCCATGGAAGGATCGCTGGAGCTAGCATACCTTTTAGCATCCTTAGGATCGACAAAACCTTTCTGATTGTATCACATACAACCTTTCCTTACGAAAACTGGTAAGGAAACTTGTTTTGACATCCATCTGCTAGATTTCATAAATGCAGCTAATGCTAACATGATTCCGACGGACTTAAGCATCGCTATGGATGAGAAAATCTCATCGTAGTCAACTCCTTGAACTTGTGAAAATACTCTTTGCCACAAGTCGAGCTTCATAGACGGTAACATTACCGTCCACGTCCGTCTGCTTCTTAAAGAACCATTTATCTCAATGGCTTGCCGATCATCGGGCAAGTTCACCAAAGTCCATGCTTTGTTCTGATACATGGATCCTATCTCGGATTTCATGGCTTCTAACCATTTGTCGGAATATGGGCCCACCATCGCTTCTCCATAGCTCGTAGGTTCAGTATTGTCTAACAACATGATATCTAAGACAGGATTACCGTACCACTCAGGAGTAGTACGCATCCTTATCGACCTACGAGGTTTGGTAGTGACTTGATCCGAAGTTTCATGATCACTATCATAAGCTTCCACTTCAATTGGTGTAGGTGCCACAGGAACAACTTCCTGTGCCCTGCTACACACTAGTTGAAGTCATGGTTCAATAACCTCATCAAGTCTCCACCATCCTCCCACTCAATTCTTTCGAGAGAAACTTTTCCTCGAGAAAGGAACCGTTTCTATAAGCAATTACTTTTGCTTCCAGATCTGAAATAGGAGGTATACCCAACTGTTTTGGGTATTCTTTTGAAGATGCATTATCCGCTTTGGGTTCGAGCTTATCAGCTTGAAACTTTTTCACATAAGCATCGCAGCCCCAAACTTTTAAGAAACGACAACTTAGGTTTCTCTAAACGGTGTCGTCTCAACAGAATTGCGTGGTGCCCTATTTAAAGTGAATGCGGTTGTCTCTAATGCCTAACCCATAAACGATGGTGGTAATTCGATAAGAGACATCATGGTATGCACCATATCCAATAGGGTGCAGTTATGATGTTCGGACACACCATCACACTGTGGTGTTCCAGGCGGTATTAATTGTGTAACACTTTCCACAATGTCTTAATTGTGTGCCAAACTCGTAACTCAGATATCTCTATGATCATATCATAGACATTTTATCCTCTTGTTACGACGATCTTCAACTTCACTCTGAAATTACTTGAACCTTTCAATAATTCAGACTTGTGTTTCATCAAGTAAATATTCTCAGCATCTACTCAAATCATCTATGAAGCAAGAACATATCGATATCCACTGCGTGCCTCAGCACTCATTGGACTGCACACATCAAATGTATTACTTCCAACAAGTTGCTCTCTTGTTCCATCTTACTGAAAACGAGGCCTTTCAGTCATCTTGCCCATGTGGTATGATTTGCATGTCTCAAGTGATTCAAAATCAAGTGAGTCCAAACGATCCATCTGCATGGAGTTTCTTCATGCATATATACCAATAGACATGGTTCGCATGTCTCAATCTTTTCAAAAACGAGTGAGTCCAAAGATCCATCTACATGGAGCTTCTTCATGAGTTCTATACCAATATGACTCAAAAGGCAGTGCCACAAGTATGTGGTACTATCATTACTATTTTATATCTTTTGGCACAAACATGTGTATCACTGCGATCGAGATTTATTTTAGGTGCAAGACCATTGAAGGTATTATTCAAATAAACAGAGTAACCATTATTCTCCTTAAATGAATAACCGTATTGCGATAAACATAATCCAATCATGTTTATGCTCAACGCAAACACCAAATAACAATTATTTAGGTTTAACACCAATCTCGATGGTAGAGGGAGCATGCGATGCTTGATGACATCAACCTTGGAAACACTTCCAACACATATCGTCATCTCACCTTTAGCTAGTCTTCGTTTATTCCGCAGCTTTTATTTCGAGTTACTAACACTTAGCAATCAAACCGGTATCTAATACCCTGGTGCTGCTAGGAGTACTAGTAAAGTACACATTCATATAATGTATATCCAATATAGTTCTGTCGACCTTGCCTGCCTTCTCATCTACCAAGTATCTAGGGTAGTTCTGCTTCAGTGACCGTTCTCCTCATTACAGAAGCACTCAGTCTCGGGTTTGGGTTCAACCTTGGGTTTCTTCACTAGAGCAGCAACTGATTTGTTGTTTCATGAAGTATCCCTTTTGCCCTTGCCCTTCTAGAAACTAGTGGTTTTACTAACCATCAACAATTGATGCTTCTTCTTGATATCTACTTTTGCGGTGTCAAACATCGCGAGTTGCTCAAGGATCATCATGTCTATCCCTGATATGTTATAGTTCATCACGAAGCTCTAATAGCTTGGTGGCAGTGACTATGGAGAACCATCACTATCTCATCTGGAAGATTAACTCCCACTCGATTCAAGCGATTGTAGTACTCAGACAATCTGAGCACATGCTCACCGATTGAGCTTTTCTCCCTTTGCAGGCTTAAGAAACTTGTCAGAGGTCTCATACCTCTTGACGTGGGCATTAGTCTGAAATCCCAATTTCAGTCTTTGGAACATCTCATATGTCCGTCTTGTCGCCACAATTTTAAACCGTTAGCATCACACACTGAACTATCATGTAGTAAACGTGTATGTCAGATGTTTCGTAACATCTACAGACAAAGCTCGAGGTTCAGCACACCGAGCGGTGCATTAAGGACATAAGCCTTCTGTGCAGCAATGAGGACAATCCTCAGTTTACGGACCCAGTCCGCATAATTGCTACTATCAACTTTCAACTAAATTTTCTCTAGGAACATATCTTAAACAGTAGAACTAAAGCGTAAGCTATGACATAATTTGCAAAGACCTTTTGACTATGTTCATGATAATTAAGCTCATCTGATTATTTAATGAACTCCCACTCAGATAGACATCCCTCTAGTCATCTAAGTGATACATGATCCGAGTCAAACTAGGCCGTGTCCGATCATCACGTGAGACGGATTAGTCATCATCGGTGAACATCTCCATGTTGATCGCATCTACTATACAACTCATGTTCGACCTTTCGATCTCTTGTGTTCCGAGGCCATGTCTGTACATGCTAGGCTCGTCAAGTCAACCTAAGTGTTTGGCATGTGTTCTGAGGCCATGTCTGTACATGCTAGGCTCGTCAACACCCGTTGTATTCGAACGTTAGAATCTATCACACCCGATCATCACGTGGTGCTTCGAAACAACGAACCTTCGCAACGGTGCACAGTTAGGGGGAACACGTCTCTTGAAATTTTAGTGAGGGATCATCTTATTTATGCTACCGTCGTTCTAAGCAAATAAGATGTAAACATGATAAACATCACATGCAAATCATAAAGTGACATGATATGGCCAATATCATCTTGCTCCTTTTGATCTCCATCTTCGAGGCGCGGCATGATCACCTTTGTCACCGACATGACACCATGATCTCCATCATCGTGTCTTCATGAAGTTGTCTCGCCAACTATTACTTCTACTACTATGGCTAACGGTTAGCAATAAAGTAAAGTAATTACATGGCGTTTTCATTGACACGCTGGTCATACAATAAATTAAGACAACTCCTGTGGCTCCTGCCGGTTGTCATACTCATCGACATGCAAGTTGTGATTCCTATTACAAGAACATGATCAATCTCATACATCACATATATCATTTATCACATCCTTTTGGCCATATCACATCACATAGCATACCCTGCAAAAACAAGTTAGACGTCCTCTAATTGTTGTTGCATGTTTTACGTGGCTGCTATGGGTTTCTAGCAAGAACGTTTCTTACCTACGCAAAAGCCACAATGTGATATGCCAATTTCTATTTACCCTTCATAAGGACCCTTTTCATCGAATCCGATCCGACTAAAGTGGGAGAGACAGACACCCGCTAGCCACCTTATGCAACTAGTGCATGTCAGTCGGTGGAACCTGTCTCACGTAAGTGTACGTGTAAGGTCGGTCCGGGCCACTTCATCCCACGATGCCGCCGAATCAAGATAAGACTAGTAACGGCAAGTAAATTGACAAAACCGACGCCCATAACTACTTTGTGTTCTACTCGTGCATAGAAACTACGCATAAACCTGGCTCTGATACCACTGTTGGGTAACGTAGCAGAAATTCAAAATTTTCTACGCATCACCAAGATCAATCTATGGAGTAATCTAGCAACGAAGGGAAGGGGAGTGCATCTACATACCAGTGTAGATCGCGATGCGGAATCGTTGCAAGAACGCGGATGAAGGAGTCGTACACGTAGCAATTCAGATCGCGGTTGATTCCGATCTAAGCGCCGAACCACGGCGGCTCCGCGTTCAACACACGTGCAGCCCGGTGACGTCTCCCACGCCTTGATCCAGCAAGGAGAGAGGGAGAGGTTGGGGAAGACTCCGTCCATGCAGCAGCACAACGGCATGGTGGTGATGGAGGTGCGTGGCACTCCAGCAGGGCTTCGCCAAGCACTGCGAGAGACGAGGAGGGAGGGAGGTAGGGCTGCGCCAAGAGGGAGATGTTCTCATGTCTCTGACAGCCCCAAAACCCCCACTATATAGGGGAGGGGGAGGGGCTGCGCCCCCATCTAGGGTTCCCCCCCAAGGGGTGCGGCCAGCCCTAGATGGGACTTGGAGGGGCGGCCAAGGGGGGAGAGAGGGGGGCGCACCACTAGGTGGGCCTTAGGCCCATCTGAGCCTAGGGTTTCCCCCTTTCCCCTTCCCTGCGCCTTGGGCCCCTTGTGGGAGGCGCACCAGCCCACCTAGGGGCTGGTCCCTTCCCACACTTGGCCCACGCAGCCCTCTGGGGCCGGTGGCCCCACCTGGTGGACCCCCGAGACCCTCCCGGTGGTCCCGGTACGTTACCGATAGCACCCAAAACTTTTCCGGTGACCAAAACAGGACTTCCCATATATAAATCTTTACCTCCGGACCATTCCGGAACTCCTCATGACGTACGGGATCTCATCCGGGACTCCGAACAACATTCGGTAACCACGTATATCTATTCCCTATAACCCTAGCGTCATCGAACCTTAAGTGTGTAGACCTTACGGGTTCGGGAACCATGCAGACATGACCGAGACGTTCTCCGGCCAATAACCAACAGCGGGATCTGGATACCCATGTTGGCTCCCACATGTTCCACGATGATCTCATCGGATGAACCACGATGTCGGGGATTCAATCAATCCCGTATACAATTCCCTTTGTCTATCGGTATGTTACTTGCCCGAGATTCGATCGTCGGTATCCCGATACCTTGTTCAATCTCGTTACCGGCAAGTCTCTTTACTCGTTCCATAATACATCATCCCGTGATCAACTCCTTGGTCACATTGTGCACATTATGATGATGTCCTACCGAGTGGGCCCAGAGATACCTCTCCGTTTACACGGAGTGACAAATCCAGTCTCGATTCGTGCCAACCCAACAGACACTTTCGGAGATACCTGTAGTGCACCTTTATAGCCACCCAGTTACGATGTGACGTTTGGTACACCCAAAGCATTCCTACGGTATCCGGGAGTTGCACAATTTCATGGTCTAAGGAAATGATACTTGACATTAGAAAAGTTCTTAGCAAACGAACTACACGATCTTGTGCTAGGCTTAGGATTGGGTCTTGTCCATCACATCATTCTCCTAATGATGTGATCCCGTTATCAACGACATCCAATGTCCATGGTCAGGAAACCGTAACCATCTATTGATCAACGAGCTAGTCAACTAGAGGCTTACTAGGGACATGGTGTTGTCTATGTATCCACACATGTATCTGAGTTTCCTATCAATACAATTTTAGCATGGATAATAAACGATTATCATGAACAAGGAAATATGTTAATAACCAATTTATTATTGCCTCTAGGGCATATTTCCAACAAGTTTAACTTAAGAAAGTGGTGCATAGCAATTTTCTATAGTTGATAATTTAGCTAACAATAAACAAACATATAAATAAGTTTGCTCCATATCACTATAAATCAATGCATAAAGCTAACGTTCCTCTTGCCAAAGGTTAAGAAAGAATGTCAAAATTATATTGGGAACTTAGCTTTAACTCTTGTATTTCACAATGTCTAATAATTTTTTAACATGAACCAACCCAAGGCCAACCAAGAAAAAACAACTACATGGACCTTTTGCTTTATCCACACACCTTCCTTGCACAACACTTAAGTGTAACTCTAGAACTTATCACTTATGATAAAAAGAGAATAATGATGGGGTTTATGAAAATACAAAAACACGATAGTCGTGCATTAACGCCTAAACAATTTGTGGGGTATGAACCGACAATTTTATAGGACATATTCTTCTAGGGGCGACAAACTTATGTTGGGCTCTCTGGCTTACCAGGAATATGTGGTTTAAAAAAAGAGTGTTTCATCTACCGTGTAAGTTATTCATGCCTATACGCGGTGACTCTGTATATACTTGGTCAATCTTGCATAGGCTAGAGGACGGAGACCTTTTTATGATGACATTTACCTGGCTGGAGTATACAGTGAGGCAGGTTTTCTCCGACCATGGATCCATGATGTTGTAGTCTTTGAATAAGATATGCCCCCCATCTTAGGTTGAACTTTTCTTTATTTTGTTGTAAAATAATGTATATTTTTGCTGTGTTGAAGTATGGATTGCATTATGTAGAGTATGGATTGCATTATGTATCGATTGAATTAAAAATGTCCTTTTTGAGAAATGGCATGAGTCTTACTCGCTAGCACGTGAGGTGGTGGGCTAGCCAGCCAGGGTTTGAGCTGGAGGCAGGCGTTTGAAATCGGGCGGTATATGCCCTGCAAATCCAAAGCAATTGTCATGGTCTATTGATTAGTGCATCATTACTTATTCCCATCAATATTAAGCCTCTTAAATGGTTGATCCTATTTCTCTCACAGTTCGTTGGCAACAATGCTACACATACAGGTTTTTATAAGAGTTTACAGGATTGATTTTATGTGGTATTTGATTGGATGTTAGGGGAGGACGCGGTCCCACCCCCATGAAATTCAGGGGGTATGTTTATTAAGTTTGGAAGGAGTCCGTACCAACCTGTAATGCCCCGTACGTGTAGCATTTTTGGTTCGGTGGATAGCCACACAACACGTACCCCCACACGCAATAAATGGGCCAGCACATTTGGTTGTTTGTTTGTTTTTCTTCATTCGTTTTATCTTCCTTTTGCGTGTTTCTTTGCTGGTTTTATAGGGTTTTTCTATTATTTTTATTTTACTAAAATAGTTTTGGATATTGCAAACATTTCTTGAATGTGTGTACATTATTTCAATGAAAAACAAAATCTGAATTTGTGATTTTTTTTAATTTGCAACATTTTCTATTTCACAAACAAAATTTTGAATTCATGGATTTTTTAAATTCATGAATTTTTTTGAATTTGTGAACATTTGGAATTCATGAACATTATTTAACTTGAGAAAGGCTTTTAGTTCATGAACATTTTTTTGAATCAGAATTTTTTAAAGTTTCATGAACAATTTCTTAATTCATGAATATTTTTAAAATCACGAACATTTTATAATTTTGTTATTTTTTAGATGAAACCTTTTATTTTCATGAACATTTTTTGAATTCACAAAGTTTATTTTGAATTAGTAAAAAAAATAAAATTCATGAAAAAAATTATATTAATGAATATTGTTTTATTATTCCCTACTATTGTTTTTCTACCTTTGGTTTCGCAAAGCATTGACCGAAAAATAGTATCCAATGAACAACAAGCAAGCGAGCGGCAAGCAGCTAACACTACTTGGGCCGGCCCAACATCTCTCTGCAGAGCGTGAGCGTGACGCAGGCGAAGCACATAAGAAACCTACTCGTTTTACAACTTTCCCTCTCGTTAGGGTTTCTTTCTCCCGAGGCGACTCCGTCGCCGTCATCGAGTTCTTACCCTTCCCACCCGCGATCTACCCAACAGGAGTTTGATTCAGACTGACTACGGGGGGATCTTGTATCCCTGCCCGGCCTTGATCGACACCGGTTGGGGCGAGGGGAGTTCTGGGTCAGCTTTCAACAAGCCCGATCGATTTTCAACTCGGGCTAGGGTTCATGATGGCATCGCTGGGGAAAGATCAGACGGAGGCGTCTGGTTTCTCGTCCGCGGCGGAGGTAGAGCAACTGATGGCAGAACTAGGGCTTCGAGAAGAAGACCTAGATGACGTGGTTTTCGATGAGAAAGAAGCACCACAAGAGGTAGTAAGATGGATGGCAGTCTGTAGGGTTCATATCACTAAACCCTATAGCCAGTACTGGTTTTTCAAGAATATGCGATCAGCCTGGGATCTAGCGCATGATGTGAAGTTCCGTCCCTTAGAGGAAAATCGCTACACGCTGCAGTTTTTCCGCCTTGGCGATTGATAACCCACAAGTATAGGGGATCGCTACAGTTTTTGAGGGTAGAGTATTCAACCCAAATTTATTGATTCGACACAAGGGGAGCCAAAGAATATTCTCAAGTATTAGCAGTTGAGTTGTCAATTCAACCACACCTGGATAACTTAATATCTGCAGCAAAGTATTTAGTAGCAAAGTAATATGGAAGTAACGGTAACAGTAGCAAAAGTAATATTTTTGGGTTTTATAGTGATTGTAACAGTAGCAAAGGAGAAGTAAATAAGCGAAGAACAATAAGTGAAAAGCTCGTAGGCATTGGATCGGTGATGGAGAATTATGCCAGATGCGGTTCATCATGTAACAGTCATAACATGGGGTGACACAGAACTATCTCCAATTCATCAATGTAATGTAGGCATGTATTCCGAATATAGTCATACGTGCTTATGGAAAAGAACTTGCATGACATCTTTTGTCCTACCCTCCCGTGGCAGCGGGGTCCTAACGGAAACTAAGGGATATTAAGGCCTCCTTTTAATAGAGTACCGGACCAAAGCATTAACACATAGTGAGTACATGAACTCCTCAAACTATGGTCATCACCGGGAGTGGTCCCGATTATTGTCACTTCGGGGTTGCCGGATCATAACACATAGTAGGTGACTATAGACTTGCAAGATAGGATCAAGAACTCACATATATTCATGAAAACATAATAGGTTCAGATCTGAAATCATGGCACTCGGGCCCTAGTGACAAGCATTAAGCATAGCAAAGTCATAGCAACATCAATCTCAGAATATAGTGGATACTAGGGATCAAACCCTAACAAAACTAACTCAATTACATGATAAATCTCATCCAACCCATCACCGTCCAGCAAGCCTACGATGAAATTACTCACGCACGGCAGTGAGCATCATGAAATTGGTGATGGAGGATGGTTGATGATGACGATGGCGACGAATTCCCCTCTCCGGAGCCCCGAACGGACTCCAGATCAGCCCTCCCGAGAGAGATTAGGGCTTGGCGGCGGCTCCGTATCGTAAAACGCGATGAATCCTTCTCTCTGTTTTTTTCTCCCCGAACACGAATATATAGAGTTGGAGTTGAGGTCGGTGGAGCACCAGGGGGCCCAGGTTTTCTGCTTTGGGCTTTGTTAGGCCTGACCTGGCTCGACGGATTGTTCTTTATTGTTTAGGAAAATATTATGTGAAAACCAATTGTTTTCCTGATATTAGTATCTAGTTATCTGGAAATATGTTGTTCCCATCCTAAAAAATGTACATATATTGCAAAATAATTGTGCCAAATATATTTAAAAAATGTTAATACTTTATAAAAAAGGCTAGTCCCTTGTTAGAAAACAGTTCATTATTGTTGGGAAAATACTCTTATCTTTTTCAAATCTATATACTGAAATAAATGATCAGGCAAAAATGCCACCTTGACATTTCCAAATATACCAATATTTGCTACGTTGTGAATGAAGGCAGAAGTGCACTAATTGATAACGATAATACAGAACAAGAACGTGAAGAAGAGAAGGGCAGTGTCATATTGAAGACTGACCTTG
Organism: Triticum aestivum; assembly: GCF_018294505.1. Classification (NCBI taxonomy): domain Eukaryota; kingdom Viridiplantae; phylum Streptophyta; class Magnoliopsida; order Poales; family Poaceae; genus Triticum; species Triticum aestivum. The sequence continues at coordinate 15,981,325 of NC_057805.1, forward strand.
ACAGAAAAGGATAGAGACGAAAATGTTGTTGGCTATTGGTAGTTGGTGTAATGGTGTTTGAGCAGATGCAGCAACTGTACCGTGTGGACCAGAGTGGGACAGGAATTGACTCAAAAAAATACACTCCGGATATTCACTGTTTTTTTCGAAACGGATGATATTCACTGTGAATATGAATGAAATGGGAGCACCAGCTACGAGTACTTTTTTTTCTTAGGGTCACCAGCGCCGAGTTCATCAAGGTATTCTCCGGTTCGAGGAGGAAATTTCACAAACCACCAATTATTGGGGCTGATTTTACAGAGAATATCTACTCCATAGATTTATTGCACAAGACACCATGTCGTTTAAATCATTGCAATTAGGTTTAATTTAGCATTTAGGTATGTTGGTGTGATTTTTTGACGTGCGGATCTCGCTTGTAAGTGCAGGTGTGCCAAAGAAAATCGGTCACATCAGCCAGCAGGTCAAACCGAGGACTTCAGATCCCTGTTTTAATTGGCACATTCAATTTTTTTAAATCAAAATTACACATTTTTAGAAAAATGTTAGAAAAATCTAGTAAATCAAACATGTATCCAATAGTATTCTTCTGGGAAAAACACAAGTCATTTGGACCAATGTTTTGCTAGATATTAAAGTTTTTAGTTGTTTCATTGAAATTTTGGTTCAAAATTCAATATTTTCACAAAATGGGAAAAATCTAGTAAACAATAAACATATCCGGCACTGAGCTGGGAATATCTCGACACTCATTTGGACTAGAGGTTTAAAAGATATTTGCAGTTTTAGTTACCTTCGTTCAATTTTTTGGTTTAAAGTTTAACACTTCTGATAAAACAGAAAAAAGGTTCAGTAAATCTTACATGTAGTATAATACTAATGCCGGAAGCTTTAATCTCAGTTGGACCAAAATGGTTTGGGAAATGATAGTTTTGGTTGGTTGGCTATTGTGGTCTGGGTTGTTGCCGCATGTGCACTTACAAGCGGGGCCCATCCGTTGGAAATTAAATCAACGTACCTAAACGTTGGATTAGACCTAACTGTAATGAATTACACCTATATGTGATGTTCTGTGCGACAAACCCAAAAAATAGGCGTTTTGTGCAAAATCAACACCAATAGTTAGTGGTTTGTGCAATTACTTCCCGGTTCGAGCCTCACCTTATCTACTAATATTAAAGTTGGTGCTAGTTTCTCCTTCGACCAACATATCTATATCTATATCTATACTTGTATCTATTTCTAATTTTATATCTATATATCTATCTCTACTTTTTATATAATTAAAAAAGAGTAGTTCCTCGTCAACCGGTTCTCCATCTCCTACCACGTCCCTCCATCGATTTATTTCGTCCAACCAGCTTTTTTGTCCCACCATACTCTTTGTCCGTACTTTCTTTGTATGTTAATAAATCACCTTAATTCACTTACCTTTTGAACCAATTTCATCTTAATTTACTTACCAAACTTCTGACTAAACTATAAGATAAATCACGGGCAGGGTTTTATAAATATTTGATTTACATAATTGCATTAATACGGGGAGGTAAATCACGAGCTAACGTATTACTCCCTCCGTTTCTTTATGTAAGGTGTATTATTTTCGGCATGGTGACCAGGACACATAATTATAGACATGTTACGACGAAATTACCCTTGCAAATTTATTGGTTAGTAGCAAGTAAATCAGTTAGTCCAGGAAAGTAAGAGATACATGCAATCGACAGAGAGATACTTTTCTTCTAGGAGAGGTACAAACAATCAGGAGAGAGACACTTTCCCTTTTTCTGGAGGGCTATCAAGGGAATTATGAGAAATTAGAAAAAAAATGCACCTTACATTCTAAAATTTTACTCTATATAAAGAAACAATGGGAGTATTGGATATTTATATTACGTTGCAATGCACGAGCATTGTCCTAGTATAGTGGAGTATATAGAAAGCCTGAAAGGTGCAGATTCAACTAATCTCACCCATCAAACTATGTGCAACCAACGATCTAGATTGCTTCAGTGGCGAGTGCTCAACATATTTAGCATGTAGTCAATGTCATACCAAATATTAATGATAGTACTAACTATAAAATGAACATGTAATTAATATCACACCTTTTTCTAAAAAATATCCTACTTAATATCAGCATGCAATTAAATTATTTTTTTAAATATCCAACATTTACTACTCCCTCCGTAAACTATAAGAGTGTTTAGAATACTAAAATAGTGATCTAAACGCTCTTATATTATCTTACAGAGGGAGTATTTTTTAAATTTGCCCTTTGTATATAAAAAGTGAAAACGGTCACAATGCTGTTTAAGTCACTCTTCTTCACCATTCTTGGTCTATTTTATGTATTCACAGATTGTCTTGTAGACATCAATTCCGAAATAAGAATTTTCTAAACTTCAGGCTGAGAACTTCTTTTTTTAGGAACTTCTTAATTCTTTTTTCTTTTGAGAAGAGGAACTTCTTAATTCTTGATTAATACAGCGCACAGAAATCTGTCCCGCGTGGGCAGAAGAGGGAAAAGAACCCCTCATAACTCCTCGGTCGGCTTGGTGGGCCGCACGAGCACCGACGAGAGTCAACAACAACTAATAAGCCGATCGAGGCTGAGCTTCCCTGCTCCTCTTGCCTTCTCCGTCTCCCTCTTCCTCGTCGATCACCACCAGCTCGAGGTCCGGCTCTCCGTCCCGGGGACCGATCTCCGCACACGGTAAGCGTCCAGCAAGGCTCAGATGGGTTTCTTAATTTCGATCCAGTCCATCTGGCATCTCCTCTGTTCCCACTCATGGGTTGCTCTGTTCTGCATCTGGAACACTGCTTCTGCTTGGATTGGATTGGATTAGATTTCCCGTTTTACCTGTTGGCGCTCCATGGGGCAAATTTCAGGAGCCCAGCTCCTTAATTTTTCCGTTTGAGTGGCCTTCGCTTTCCACCTCAGGAGCGCATGCCTTTAATGATTCTTTCCTTTCTTACTTGACGCCTTTAGACCCTTCCTTTCTTTCTGTGGGGATCTTTAGCTCGTGTCGTGTGGATTCTATATTCGTTTGATCGGTTTTGTTTTGGACAAGTTTTGCAATTTTGGTTGTCAAAGCTCTCATCTTCGTTGTGTTGTCGGTCCAGGTAGGTGCCCATGGAGACGAGGAAGGGAATCCTGGAGCTGCGCGACCGTCTGGACAAGACACTGGCCTGCTCTGATCTCGCCGACGAGGGCTCTCTGAAATCTCTGGTCAAGAACCAGATTTTGGAGTCGTCTCTGCCCGGCTCTGACCAAGGTTTGGGTCTGATTACTTTTTCTCTGGTCCATCTTTGGTTAGCTAGTTCATTTGTACTACACCACTAATAGTTCATAACTGTAATTACTTTTCTCTCTACCTCCTATTATGCCATTAGAAACGTGTGAGTTTTTCCATTGCTAAATATTCCCCGGTAACATTAATGTGCCATATGTGTAATTAAATTGCTGGTTGAATTTAAAGATTAAATGCGAGATTCAATAGCACTACCTCCGTCCTGGTTTATCGACCCCCTTGGTATTTTGTGTCAAATTTTGACCATATATTTAACTAACAAAATGTTAATGCATGTCACCAAAAATTATATCGTTGGATTCGTATTTGAACATAGTTGCCGACAATATTAGTTTTGCTGTGTATAACTTATATTTTATTAGTTAAAATCGTGGTCACAATATGACTCTAAATACAAAGGGGACTAATAAATTAGGACGGAGGTAGTAACATCGGCACCTCTTATTTTTGTATTACTAAATTAAACTGCTTTGTGATCTGTATCTTCCCATCCAAACTTGCTTCTCATTGTAGATTCATTTCTATACCAGCCTACATGTGTTTTTTTTCTCATTTTGGGTTATGCCTTCTTCAGGCAACATCGATTTGATTGCTGAAGCACGAGCCAAAGAAGTCTCGAATTTTCTTGAAATGCTAGACACTTCAGGAAATGAACGGCCTTCAGAGATTCGTGGGCCGCAACAGAAGGAGTGGAAGGTATACAAATTAACTAAAGTTAATATGCTTGTACAAAAATATCGTGAACATTATGTGATTAGAATGTGCAATAATAAATTTATGTTTTACTGTTTTGCATCATAGCGTAATCAGTTCACTGATTCCTTTCTTATTCTATATTTCAAGAGTGCAATAGTTTACCTTTTTTTTGTGAACATGAAGAATGCCACAAGGCCCAAGATACAAGGGTGGTGACAACCAAAACCCAAAATAGAAAAACAGAAACAGAAACAAAAGAAAAACAAAACAGGAACGCTTATTCTAGGCTACCAAAAAGGAGAGGGATAAGCAGACATGGAGTTTTGGTTCCCAGGTGGATGAATATTAAATTAAGAAAAAATAGCAATAAAATTTATGAACTTTTTTTATGACAAACATTGATGCATGTTTCACCTATGTGCAATGTTTTGTGAAGAAAAAACATTTGTAATGCCCTGGAAAAAAAATGATGCTACAAAAAGACTATTTGTGAAAACATTTTGGAACACAGATTATTTTTTTGCCCAGACCTCGAAGAATGTTATTTCACCATGGAAGTTTACATGTACGGAGAGAACTAAGCAACATTTGTTTGTTTTAAAATAAAAATCAGATATTTTAAAATATTTTTGCTATTTTCTTGAGTTATGCTATTCATAGTAGGAGCATTTGAGCTCGGGAGCAGAATGATGCTTTCAGGGATAAGCAGCACCCTTGTCAAAATACATACCACCAAGAGTGAAATGTTTTACCTTTGTTTGTAGTTTAGTATTGTGCTCCAAAGTTGGCTCTTCTTTTATCTTATTCCTCGTTTAGAGAGTGGTTAATTGTTTTCTTTGGTTTCCGTGCAAGTTCTGTGAGTTATTTGAATGATCGGTAATTCTATTTTGTAGGTGAAGCAGGATACAGACCAATTACGGGTCATGTACCGCGAAGGTCCAGATGGGACCCCATTTCATACTCTTCTTGCTGAAGGCTTTGCTGATGGTCCTATCGATGTTTGTAAGGAACTATAACCCCGCATTAATTAGTAAAACACAATAACTTCAGATAGCCACTTAAGCTTGCTGTTTTTATTCATAGGTACATGTGTGTCATGGGAATCAGGTCTATACACAAAATGGTGAGTGTAATTGTTTTGTAGAAAAATGAGATCAGTACATTGCTTTCTTTATTGAAGATAATAATTGTCTATCTTTACATTTAACTTCGCATTCTTGGGAACTACACATGATGTTCTCAAATTTTTGTTTGACTTGTGTACCACTAAAATTCTTTATAGTATTGAACAAATAGATTGCCATTTCATGGGTTCTTAACTCAGCTTCTTAACTACTTTTGCGCGCTCTTCATTGTAGGCAAACTATTTATGCTATTAGAATCCTCCTCCTTAAGATTCCTTCAGTCACATTTGGTGCCCAATTCACAAGTCTGCCACCCGTGCCGGTTTTACTTCCAGTAGCCACATATCTTGCAAATACCCACTTTACTAATGCTGTACAGGTGCATCTAAACACCATGCAGTGATTTGACAAGACATCATAAAATTGGTTTTCACCCAGTATATAATGATTGGATTACACCATTTTCAAGAGAATAAATATTGGATTAGCCCACTACGTACAGATAAAGTTTTAAAACAGTGTTGATTCATACGTGATGCTCCATGTTTTACCAAGTAAACATGTTGCCCGTGGTGTACTTGAACATTGAAGTCAATCTCGGCCAAAGAAAACAACAACTTAGTCAAATGAATTCCCTCATGAACTTATGAGATTGTTTTTCTCTAGGTTTCCGCAGTACAATCTGCCAACATTTAAAATTGCTCAGTCAGGCTGCTTGAAAAAGATTCGGATTGGCGAAGAAATTTCTTTGATCAGGTTGGTTGAAGACTAAATTTATCTAAAGAGTCCTTTCTTACATTTTCATTTGACCTCCCTTTTATAGCTGTTGTAGCTAATTTTTTTATTCACTATTTGGAAGAAAGGGTGAAGGTCCCCTGGCCAGTTTCAGAGAGAGAAGCTCTTCTACACTACTTTCAGTTTGAGTATCTTAAAGAAGACCTTGTCATTGTAATCATGAAAACTGTGCGTAGGTTGATTTTTATTTTTAAGAACCTCTTCCTACTGCCTTGATAGTCCGTGTCCTGGTTTGTTTATTTACTGCTTATTGACTTGTTTTGCAGATATCCAATTTGGATAATCTCAGTATGCAGACACATGGATTTACTATAGATGGAATCCCTGAAGCTGGTGACACGATTCGGATGGATGTAGTTGGAGGCTTTGTCTTACAGAGGATTACCAAGGAAAGAAGTTTTTTCAGGTGAAGTCTGATTTTGCATTTCGACAACTGATAACTCAAAACTGAGATAGAGCACCATATGTCAATCTGAGACCACTTCCTAGGCCTTTGAAATAGTGCACGCTATCTTTTCACAAAACCAATCAATATGGCAACCATTTCAGACGAGTATTGTTGTGGATGTTTTTTTGTCACAGAAAGCAGGGGAATTCGTTGAAGTGAAAAAAACTTGGGGGGGGGGGGGGGGGGGGGGGGGGGGGTCTGTTGTTTAGGCCTGTAGGCCTTTTTGTAGCCTGCTTGGTTTTGTACTTGTGGGTTCACTCTAATACAAAAAAAATCATGCATTTTTTGTGCTCAATAAATAAATAAATACAAGCTCATAAACAGTCTGCAAAATGGGCATGAGGTAACAATCGAGGCTATCCTCTTACATATTGCCATGGCCTAACTAGGATATGAACATTTACGGAGCCTGCTGCCAACTCCTATCACCCATGGGCATGAGATAACAACCATGGACATATTTGCAATCCCACTTTACTGAGCCTACCACCGACTCTCGCTCATACCATCACACACCAGGGCTAGACTGGACATAAGGATTAAGCTCTTACACCCTTTAGGGCTTATTCGGTTATAGGATTTCCAAATCAAAGGAATATGAAAAGTATAGGATTGGGATGCCCTCTCCACTTCAATCCTTAGGAATTTTCCATGAGGTTTCATCTAATGCTAAAAATCTTAGAAATTAGGCCAATATGTACACAATCATATGGAATTAGTACGCATACATAGGTAAAAAACCTGAGGATCAAAATCCTATGGAAATCCTCCAAAAATCCTGCAAACCGAATGGGTCTGTTACTACTACTCTTTTATTCTAATCACATACTTTTTATACCAGTATTTATCAAATTTACTTCATGTACCTGCACTTCACTTTTAACCTAATCACTCATTCAGGGCAGTAGCTAATATGGACATTAAGCTAGACTTTGTTCCCCCATGGCTGATCAACTTTATGTCAAGACAGCTAATCGGCAGTGGGCATAAGCTATACCAGAAGGTTAGTAGCTTAATCTAGTCTACATCAGTATATATGATATTAGTGATGAGGACAAAAGTTGACATATTTCAAGTCACAACATGGATTTCTTCCCAGAAATATCATGTGATACTTTATGTCGAATAACAATGTCCGGGAGAGAAATATGCTCTGTTAAGTAATTGTGTATGGGCTTATCTGCAGGCTGTCAGTACTGTGGCCGCTTGTGATGAAGACTACAAGCAAGCTTTACGAGCACCGCTCTATGCAAGAATACGCGAGTACCAGCATTCTGCTGACAAGGCGAAGGTGACTTCAGTTGAGGAAAGCGCTAATGAAGTGCTCCCCGAGAATCCCACTGTACATAATCCTCTGGCAGTCACTAATCTCACACCATGCAGTGAGATTATCGAAGAGGAGAGTGAACAGAACACATCTTTTAAGGTGGATAATCTTGCAGCCGGCTTTTCTAACCAACCAGCCGGGCAAGTGCAGCAAGTTGAAAATAAGTCTTTCACTAGTCCTGACAGAACAGTCAAGCAAGCACAGCAAGTCGAAAATAAACAGTTGATTAGTCCTGAGGTGCAGAAGGCTTTGGGCATACTGGACACAGCCATTGCAGTTCTTCAAGGCAACAGATCTGCAAACATCAGTACTCTCAGAAAGCTCCTCAGTTATGATGCGGCGTCGGAAGAAGGCAGTGCCATCACTACAAGAAATTCACATACCCTCGACGTTCTCGATACAGATAATCTCCCAAATGGATATCCTCTTGCCACACCACCTCATGATTCAAGGTGAGATATGACCTCATTGTTTGTTAAATTTGTGTTTCAGTTGATGGTCACGAAGGCATTACCTTACATTACAATTTAACTTGTGTCTTCTTTTATGCAGAGAGATCCGCCAAACTTATTTCTTGCCCGATAAGGAGATGCGCGACAGGGAGGAAGGTGCTAGCGAAAGTGATTCTCCTAAAAACATGACCGCTTCTACCACAACGACTACAAAATCCATGACATTAAGGAGCACAATGAAGGTGCATGAAGAAGAGACCCTGAATAGCGATGGCCTCTATCAGAACGGTTTCCACAGTGGCAAAGAGCCCAAGAGACCAAGGAAGACCAAAAGGTGGCTTTGCTGCTTAACGCCTAGCACCATAGGATGACGAGAACCCATTGTAGGGGCTCTCATGGTTAACGCTTGATTTTTGGTTGTACATCAGAAAATAGACGAGCTACACAAGATGGGACATGGGGATCAAATGGCAATTCCGGAGGTAGCTTGTGAGAAGTTACAAAGATTAGATTATGTCTTTGGTAAATGTATAGAAGTTATGTTGTTGTAACATCATGTAAAACATTATTAGAGCATCTCCAACAAATAATGTAAAACTTGGTGCTCAAAAAACGTTTTTAGGGCATGAGAGAGAAGGTTTTGGGCTCCGCAGTGGTTGTCACTTTAACAGATGATTTGCTCAAAAGAATTGACTTCTTCTTTTTTACTCCACAATTGCATGATGTGTGGTTTCAGTACTACTAGATGTGAGGAGGAGGAGGTTAGCCTTGATGGGCAGGTGATACCTCAGAAGGACACCTTTCGATATTTGAGGTCAATGCTGCAGGAGGACGGGGGTATTGATGAAGATGTGAACCATCGAATCAAAGTTGGATGGACGAAGTGGCGCCAAGCTTCTGGCAGTCTCTGTGACAAGAGAGTGCCAGATAAGTTAAAAGGCAAGTTCTACAGGACGGCTGTTCGACCCGCAATGTTGTATGACGCTGAGTGTTGGCCGACTAAAAGACGACACGTTCAACAGTTAGGCGTGACGGAGATGCGTATGTTAAGATGGATGTGTTGCCACACGAGGAAGGATAGAGTTCGGAATGATGATATACGAGGTAGAGTTGGGGTAGCACCAATTGAAGAGAAGCTTGTCCAACATCGTCTGAGATGGTTTGGGCATATTCAGCGCAGGCCTCCAGAAGCTCCAGTGCATAGCGGACGGTTAAAGCGTGCGGGGAATGTCAAGAGAGGTCGAGGTAGACTGAATTTGACATGGACGGAGTCTGTTAAGAGAGACCTGAAGGATTGGAGTATCACCAAAAAACTAGCTATGGACAGGGGTATGTGGAAGCTTACTATCCATGTGCCAGAGCCATGAGTGGTCGTGAGATCTTATGGGTTTCACCTCTAGCCTACCCCAACTTGTTTGTTGTTGTTACATTATATCGAAACAAAATATGATATGATAATTATAACTTTGGGAGATCACAACACATAATCAAACAACACATCAAATTCAAGTTCAAATCCACTAGTACCGCACGCATTGTGCATCACAACCACAAACAAAAGTGCATATATGAATAAGTATCACTCAGATAGCGTTACCTGTGTCGCTTGCTTCCTCTTCATCGTTTGCTTCCACTCCATGGCTTACTTCCTTTCCATTGCCATCAGTGCCACCATTGTTTTCATTGTCATCCATTGCACCATTCATACCATCACCAGTGGCTTCCATGGCTCCACCCATGCTTCTCATGTCGTTAGATACCCATGGCACCACGCATGCCTCCCGTACCACCTATGGCACCACCCTCCAGTGCCACCCATAAATCCTCCCATGTCAAACCCTTCCATCATGAAGCCTCCCATAGACCTTGGACCAACAATTGATCGCGGCACTCTCTAAGTATGCTTTTGCCTTCTCATCAAGACCACTTATGTCCATCGTAATGAGCTTTTGCCCTTGTTCAATGCCCTTGATTCTTTCTTCCCTGGCCACCTTCCTCTCCTAAACCCTTGCCTTTTTCTCCTCGGTTGCCGCCCTCCTCTCCTTGGTCGTCATTCTCCTTTCCTCGGCCTCCCTCCTTTCCACTGTTTCTTTAGATTTTGTGTTCTTCCTTTCTCCGGCCATCTCTTTTCTTATAGTCATGATGGTGTCCAACGATTCTTCCACATCATTTTCTCCTCCCTTCTTCGACTTGTATTTTCCATTCTTTCTTCCATCTGGCCTTTTTTAGGAGCAACCGAGTTGGAGTGGGGCAATTCTTCCATCCTCGCCACTTTATGCATCATCATCAAGCATCTCCAACCGAGCTCTTGGAGTTCTTCCTCATATCTTCATATGACTTGTGGTTCTTCCACTTCTCATTTTCAAGCTTCATACAATAATGATGCAAAGTGAATGATTTGTCTTTCTTCTTTGAGACTTGTCTTCCTCATCCCTTGTACAATTCTTGAGCAAGTTGGCCTAGATACCAAAATTGAGAAAATAAGTTAGCCACCAATACATACAAGAGATGGAGAAAGTAGCCGGTGATTTTGGACAAAAAAACACCTTCTCATGGTCATTTGTACCACTTGGGTTCATACATTGAAGTTCTATCAAGCAAGTCGACCACTTTTGACACTCCGACGATATAGTTGACCATTGGCGTGAAGCATATGAACGATGGATGCCACTAGTGTTGCGTGCATCGATACTCATAGATACACTTCCATTAAATGGTTATTTATTGCTCAACACCGATGACTGGATCAAGACTATTTTTTTCATGCTACACATAGCAACTTGTCTTCGGCGGTAGTGTAGTTTGCACTTCTTCCCTTTGGATTTGTATCAAGAAAATCCTCCTCTTCCATGTCAAGAAGGGGCTCGTCTTGTGTTTCATATTCTTGAGAGGGGATTTCTTGGGGGACAAAATCTTTAGATGCAACATTTGCTAATTGCAAAAAAGTTTGATCGTCCACGCTACATGCACCAAAATTGAAGAACACATGCGCACATCACATCTCAATTGCATACAAAATGTGGAATTCCATGATTTTTTTGTTTGAAAAACTAGAGAAAGCAAAAAAAAAACTTTAGGTCATTTAGTCGAACATGTTGGGGACGCCGATGGTTGAGGCCATGGGTGACGTCGGCTCATATACGTGCGGCGGCGGAACGGAAGGGAAAGAAGCCCTTGGCTGTTCTGAAGGAGCCACCTCCACCGTGGAAGAGCTCGGTGGCGTTGGGACTGCTTCCTTCCTCTTTGCACGGGCAGCAGCCACGGTGGACGAATCCCACAGTGGCCTTTCCCAGCGTCGGCGGCTTGTGGCTTCGGGGAGGATTGGCGGCGACGACGTGGACCAATGCATGCCCACCGGCCATGATGGCGAATCGTGGCGGCAGACATCCGCGGTCTTTGGCTTGGTAAGGACGACGGCAGGAACTACCGGAGGGGCAGCTGCGGGCCTGGCGGGAGCAGCGGTGAGGGTAGAGGCATCGACAGTCACATTGGAGGTGCCTTCCATGGTGGATCGGTGGTCGGTGGCGGTCGCGGGTCGAGCAACGAGAACTTTCAGCGTGGAGGTCGGCGTTGACAGGACTGTTTGGGTTTTTGCTGCAATTAGTAGGGGTGATGCATATTTGCAGCACCTAGGGCTAAAATCTAGGGGTCGCTGCAAAATAAAGTTTTTTTTAATCAAAGAAGGGCTTGCCCCTTCTGATTTTCATTACTGAAAACCAAACCAGAGTAACAGAGTATCCAGCATTTTCCAGACCTAAGAACTACCAACCGATTCTATCACCAGAACCACAGCAAAAGGCCAACACAGGCCGATAGACTCCAGACCCCAACAGACTGGGGCATAACATAGCAAGGTTTTAACATAACATGAGACAGGATCTGATAGAAGCAAAAGGACTAATAACAGCAGCAAAAGGACAACACAGCAAAAGGCCAACACAGGCTGATAGACTCCAGACCCCAACAGACTGGGGCATAACATAGCAAGGTTTTAACATAACATGAGACAGGAGCTGATAGAAGCAAAAGGACTAATAACAGCAGCAGCAGCGCAGCGAGGTCACAACAGCAGGACGTCATCATAGAAGCCTCGCCACATTGATCCTCCAGCCTTGCCTAGCTGTGTACACCTCACTTGCTGCCCGTTCTAGCACTCTTGCTCCCAGCTCCAGCAGTTTTCTTGACGGCTCCTTTATCTGCAAGATGGACCAGTCACACAACCACCGGCTCATTAGTTTGATCATATAGAAAGGATCATTTATCCTTTTGTTTTCAAATATGATAGCATTCCTACTTTCCAGATCGCCCAAAGTAAGGCAGAAACCCCTACCATTACTATTTTCTTATCCTCTTTGTTAAATTTACCTAGCCATCCCCCAAAATAATCTTTAACATTCAGTGGAGTGGTCTTCAAGCCACAAACACATCTGACCAGACTCCATAACAGAGATGCTGTAGAGCAAGTAAACAGCAGATGATCAATTGATTCATCTTTCCCACAGAAAACACATCCTTTCCCTCCTTCCCATCCTTTTTTGAGTAAGACATCTCTGGTCAGAATGCTGTTTTTGTTAACTAGCCACAGAAAAACTTTTATTTTTGCAGGTACCTTAGTTTTCCATAGGTATTTTTGTGGGAATTTCAGCCCAAGGGTAATTATTTTCCTATACAAAGACCCTACAGAAAACTTATGATCAACAGTGAGAGTCCAGATAATTCTATCTTTCCCCCCTTTCAGACTTATTTCTTCACATATACTTTTTAGACTATTTCATAGCTCAAGTTTCACCATATAGTGTTCTTCTAAATTTGAACCCCTGCCATCCTTTTTGAATGGCCTCATCTACAGTTATATTGTGGTCAAAGCAGATGTCATAAATTCTAGGATAAGCATCCTTCAAAGGTTTATCATCCACCCAAGTATCTTCCCAAAATCTAGTGTTTTTCCCATCTCCCAATTCTTTCTTGACAAATTTATAGAAAATCTCTTTAATTTTTAAAAGACTAGTCAAAAACTGGGAGTCTCCAGGTTTCTTATCCACTAGTGCTAAGCAGTCACCTTTTCTATATTTTTCTTTCAAAATATCTTGCCAGAGCCCCTCTTCTGTCTCCATTTTCCAAAACCATTTAGCTAGAAGTGCAATATTCATCACCTCAAAATTGAGAATCCCTAATCCCCCACATCTTTTGGTAAACAACATTCCTTCCAATTAACTAAATGATATTTTTTGATGTTCTCATCTTCTTGCCACACCAACCTAGCCCTAAAGAAGTATGATTTTTTAATAATCCCTTTTGGGACAGCATAAAAGGACATCATAAACAGAGGTATATTAGTCAGGCAAGCTTGCACCAGAGTGATTCTACCAGCTATAGATCCTAGCAGCTTCCCTTGCCAACAGCTACACCTTTTTTCAATCTTATTTGTTACGCAGCTCCAATGTATGTTCCTAATCCTAGTCTCTGACACAGGCATCCCCAAATACCTGATAGGTAATTATCCCATCTTACATGTCAGTATTTCCTGATATAGCAGTTGTTTTTCTCTAGCTTTCCCAAATAGCATCAATTCACTTTTGTGAAAATTTATTTTAAGACCTGACATTTGCTCATACGCCCCCAATATGAATTTGAGGTTTCTCACACTTTCCACTTCATCTTCGATCAGAAAAATAGTGTCATCAGCATATTGTAACATATTTACTCCTTTGCTATTTCCTTTTTTTACCACACCCTTGACTATATCATGTTCAAGAGCATTGTTCATTAGAATGGCTAAAGCATCAACAGCCAGATCCAAAAGCAAAGGTGACATAGCATCACCTTGCCTTAAACCTTTGAAAGTTTTAAAGTAAGGACCAATTTCATCATTTACTCTAACTCCTACATGCCCTCCCCCCTCATAGTCTCCATCACCCAATCACACCACTTATCTGGGAAGCCTTTTAGCTCTAGCATTTGTATCACAAAGGGCCATTTGATTTTATCATATGCCTTCTCAAAATCAACTTTGAAAATCAAAGCATCTTCTTTGTCTTTATGGAACATATTCAGAGCTTCATGTAAAGTAACCACCCCTTCCATGATATACCTTCCCTTAATAAATGCAGTTTGGGTTCTGGAGATCACAGGTGAAACACACTTAATTAATCGATTCATTAGCACTTTAGTAATGATCTTAAAACTAACATTCAGAAGACATATTGGTCTAAATTTTTGAATTTGTTTGGCATCACTGGTCTTAGGGACAAGAGTAATGATGCCATAGTTAAGCCTGGCAATATTAATTTCACCCTTGGCAAAACCATCAACCAGGGCTTTCAGATCCCACTTAACCAATTCCCAAAAATCTTGATAAAAGTCAGCAGGGAATCCATCAGGTCCCGGACTTTTGTTCCTTTTCATCCCAAAAACTACCTGATGAATTTCATTTAGAGAGAAAGGGGCCAGTAGCTCCTCTTTGTCTTGTGAACTAATCTTTTTCATTTCCACTCCCCTTAGAGAAATATTTGACTCTTCAGGGTGTCCAAATAATTCTTTATAGAATTTAGTTATATATTCCATCAATCTGTGATCTCCTTCTATGATCCCTTCATCTTGCTCCAGAGAGACAATTTTGTTCTTCCTTCTCCCCCCATTCACTTTTGCATGGTAATATCTAGTGTTACCATCTCCATCTTTAATCTCTCTATCTTTATATCTCTGCATCCACTTCATTTCCTCTTGTATCATAACTCTTTTTAGTTGAGCTCTAATCTCTTTCTGTTCAGTTCTGTCTGCAGCAGTTAATCCCATTATCTCAGCTCTCTTATCTAATTCATCTAACTTCTTAATAATTTCTATCTTGATTTTTATACTAGGCATCCATGTTCTTATTCCAGCCTTTGGCTTTTTTCCTCAATTTTCTCATTCTAAGTTGCCATCTCTCCAAAATATTCCCCCTATACCTTTCATTCCATGTTTTAACCACTAACTCTTTAAATCCCTCTCTCAGTATCCATGTGTTCTCATATCTGTATGTATATTTGTGATTTTGTGTCTCCCCTGTGTCTAGGAACAAGGGGGTGTGATCAGAAATTTCCCTAGCAAAGGCTTGCAAAATAGTTAATGGATATTTCTCTTCCCAGGCTGGGCACATTAATACCCTATCCAGCTTCTCATACGTGGGGTCCTCCTGGTTATTTGCCCAGGTGTATTGTCTCCCATTTAAAGGTAGTTCTCTCAATCCATCTTGTTCAATTATAGCATTAAACATAAAGGACCACTGCTCATTTAGCATGGGTTTATTTTTTTCCTTTTCATTTCTAATGATATTAAAGTCCCTTCCAACCAAACATGGCAGAGGGTTATCATGATATAATCTAGCAAGCCCAGCTAGGAAGCTGGCTTTCCCTTCTTTTTGTGCATCTCCATATACAGTAATCAGATTCCAATGCATTTTGATATTCTTATCAATTACTAGCACTCTCAAAAAATATTATCCTTTTTTCAATACACTCAACATAAAAAAATCTTTATTAATGCCAACTAGAATCCCACCAGACATCCCTCTAGGGGGATTCCAGCACCATTGGTAACTTTTACCTCCACATAGATTGTGCAGCTCATTCTTAGTAAAGTCTTGTTTTATTGTTTCAGAAATCCCAATAAAATCTAACTTCTGATCTATGATCATTTCCCTAATATATCTTTTTTATGATCTTGCCCTATGCCTGTAACATTCCAGAAAACTCCTCTCAATTTTTATTTTATTTATATAACACTCTCCCAACTATCTCAGTCAATCTTATACTACTTTCCAGGTCAGAGACTAATTAGTCTTCTTTCCTTTTTTTCTCCTCTTTAGCACCCCAATCCCAATTGTTTGCTTCACACAGTCTAAGGCTGGTGAGCCTTTTTTACCACTTTTTTTCCTGAGAACATCCCTCTCAGGTTCTTGTATTGATGTTCCTCAATCTCAGCATCAGAGTGTTCCAAATCAGAGCATAATCCATCAATATCCACATCCCCGGTATTAATGCATACTGGTGTGTCCTTTTTTTTCTTTCTCAATCTTATTTGTCCCCCTCTCCCTGTCATCCTTTTCTCTTTTAATGTTTTGAAAATATATATCCCTCCTAGCCATCTCCATTTTATTAATGATATCTAGGTTTTTATCAATCATATCAATGGAACATCCTAGATCAATCCCTACCACATAACTGATTGTAATAAAGAAGAGTTTGCAAATTCAGAATCAAGATTCTTACCATAATTGTCCCTTTCCTCAGCTCTAATCTTTGCCATCTCCTCTATTTTCTGATCTTCTTTTCCTTTGTTCCCGAGACTTCTTTTAATTTCCACTTCTCTCTCCTCCCCATCCTTTTCCAAGACCTCCATTCCATGTATGTCAGCCATTTTTTCACCCAGGGTCCCTATTGATTCTTGACTGGCATTATAGTCAGTAGGTTCATTGTATTTTCCAGACCCGGTTTCTTCCTTTCCCTGTTGATTTTCCTTTTCATACTCCTCCATATCCATATTAGCTAACTCCATTTCATACTGTTCTCTATTGGCGGCCTCTTGAATTAGCTTCTGGATCTCTTCTTGTTGCTGTCTCACCAGGTCCTGCATAGTTTGTTGATTACTCTCTAGTTCCTTAATTCTTTTTTCAGTCTTAGCCCACAATGCACTGTGTCTGACTTTGTCCTCTTCCAGAGATTTAATTTTACTAAACATAATGTCACTTTCTTTTTAACACTTTCTTCTCTCAGTGTTCATCTCATTTTGCCATTGCATCATGCTCTCTTCCACTTGTGATCTCATTCTTTCAATTTTCCCATCTATTTCCTCACTTTGCTTAAGAGATAAGCATCCCAGTGCAATGCCTTTGTGTTCTGTATCCTCCATCTTTGTTCTCTTTCTGTTTTCTAATTCTCCCTCTCCATCCTCTAGGTTACATATATTATCATTTTTCTCTTTTCTCCTTTATACCAGCCAATTTCAACCACCTTCTCAACTTCTGCACCAATCCTGAACATGAGCAGATCAGGGGCAGTGATTTCCACTTGGGATGGAATTCTTTCCACATCTATGATCCCACATTTGACCCTGACTTTCTCCTCATTTATTGTATCCATATATACTTCTAGCACAGGCCCCACTGCAGCAACCTCACAGATGCCCAAGAAGTGTCTGAAACAGTCAGGCACCTTGTTCAGTTTGATCCAAGCTGTATGCATTTTCCCTATAGTCTGATGATCCAGTGACCAAGGTTGAACTTTGATCACCACCCTAGTCCCCAGTAGATTGAAGTCGTTGAATTTTTCCAGTTCCACCAGTTTTGCCTTATTGGGGAATCTCATCATGAAGCCATTTTCCCCAAATTCTTTTACTCTCCATTGCCATCCCCAGTCAAACATCTCTCCTAGAGCCTTGGTTAGTTCAGTTTCATTGATCTGCCGTTCTCTAATAATCACCACACCCAGAGGGTTTGTGTGTTCAACCACTAGCACATCTTTATAACTGTGAACCAACAAGATTCCCAGCCCCTTAGCAGCATATCCAACATATTTTGGTACTGGCTTCATCTGCTTCAGCAAGTTACACTCACTAGTGATATGATTATCCCTTCCACAGATCAAACAGTGTCCTACCCTGCATTCTCTGGTAGAGTGTCTAGGATCTTTGCATTTACCACAAACTTGCTTGTTGAATCTGTCCATCCCTTTTTTATTATCTTCCAAGGCCAGCTGCCAATTGCCTCTCCCCCCTATTTCTTCATCTCCATCATTGAGTCCTGTTCAAACCTTTTATCAGCTCTTTGCACAGTTTCTCCATTTTTTTCCTCTTTCCTCTGAACATCTCTTCCAGCCTGATTACCCAGAGGTTTCCCTAGCATTCCCTCTATTTGCTCTTTCTCACTACCCTTTAATCCTTGCACTAATTGAGAGAGCAGAGAAGCGAGCAACTGTTGCTGTTGATTTTGATCTTTCTGAACCAACTATTCTTTCTCTTTTTCCTTCTCTGCTCCAGAATTGCCCCCTCACCAATTGCTCTTTTATTACTATCTTCCACTGTCTCTTTCTTCCCTGTCTTCGCTTGCCATACCACATTTCTCCATTTCCCTCGACAACAAGTTCTTCTTCATCTTTATGGGCTGCCAACCCCATTTCCCTTCCACCACCTCTGCCAACCCCATTTCCTACACCAGATATGCCACCACCTCTTCCAAAACCACCAGCTCTCTCTGTTGAAGTATATCTGCCTCCATTCCATCCCCCTCCTCTACCAGTATAGTTGAATCTCCCTCCAGCATACCCACTCTCACCTCCTCGATTGAATCTGGGACCTCCAAAACCTCTCCCAAAGTTTCCGCCATTCTTCCTGCTGGCGGCGGTGTGGGAGGAGGAGGGGGAAACCCTATGCGGGGGGATTGCTTCCCTTCCCCCTGCTCTCCCACCTTTATACCTGCCGGACCCCAGTCCTCTTTATGAGCTGGGCTACTATTAAGCCCACTAGGCCTCCACCAAGCGAGGCCCACTTCTATATCTATATTCAAATCATGCCCCACTGAGCCCCCAAAATAATCAGGGGTCTCAAAAAACCCTCTTCCAAATCTTTTTTCATTTCTTCCTCTTTTGGAGCCAAATATGCCCCAATGGGAGTTCTCTGCATATCCAACTCCCCAAAATCAATTTCATCCTCATCATACCAAGACATAATAGGGTGTATTGTGTCCTTTTTCATATGGTCATGCACAATATGAGCATCTAAGCCTATATATTTAGAGTTATCTCTTAATTTGGCTTTCCTCTTCTCCTTCTCATTTCTCTTCCCTCCCAAACTATTAACATCATAGAAAGCTCTATCGCAGTCGTCTGCAATTTGGGATTGGGACCCATTTTTGTTCCTATTAACGTCACGAGATCCCTTTTTCCCCTTTTTTCCCACATTTCTAGCATCATCTACCTCAATTGAAGTAGTAGATATCAAATACTTAGAAATTTTTTCCATACCTGCAGAATAGTCAGGGGCCTCCTCCCCCCTCCTCTTTGGAGCCCTCACTGGCCAGCAACCAGAAGCGATTGCCGGCCGGCGAGCGCCCTACTGGCGGCGGGAGAGATCAAGGAGACGAGGCGAGCGCCTCGGGAAGCGGGGGGAGCGGTGAGGAAGCGAGGTCGGGGTCGCTGGCGTCCTGGCCCTGCGCCTTGGTGGCACGGCCACCACCTCGTCTCCCTCGATCTCGATTGGGAGCCACCTGGATCCTAGAGCCGGGATCCCCACCACCACCTCCTGTGGCGGCACCGGCGGCGGCGCTTGCGGCTGGATCTGGCGGTAGCGAAGAGAGCGGAACACCTTCCACTTCTCCCTCTGCTCCGGAATCAGAGACTCTGCCTCGAGCATCGCCCAGAGAAGCACCCCCATCGCCGGCTGGCGGTCATAGTTGGGGAAGCACCTGAGGATTTCCTCCCCCCCTG
Source organism: Triticum aestivum (assembly GCF_018294505.1). Taxonomy (NCBI): domain Eukaryota; kingdom Viridiplantae; phylum Streptophyta; class Magnoliopsida; order Poales; family Poaceae; genus Triticum; species Triticum aestivum. The sequence continues at coordinate 16,000,943 of NC_057805.1, forward strand.
AGCTTGTCTCTCACCATCCCTGATGCATCATTGAGTGCCTTCGCCATTGGAAACCAGCGGTCGATCTCCTTCAGTCTCCCCATCAGCACCTCGTTGCCGACGGATAGCGCCCACATCTGCTGCTTGCACGTCGTCATCAAACCCTAACCCTTGGTGCGGCGAGTCGCGGGGGTTTTTGTGGATAGGAACTGTGAGGGAGGAAGTGGTGGAGAACCGATGCGTCGGCCTAATAATCTCTCCCCCTCTCGCCATTACTCACCTTGGTAACCGCCTCGGAGTCGCCCCACCGGTCACCGCCGCGGGATGCGCTAGATGGCAAGGGAAGACCACCATCTGGCCCACCTGGAACCCCGCGTCGTCGCGCCACCTCCGTGCGTCCACCACCTCCCCATCAGCGTCGATGAGCTCTAGACACTGCCCTTGCCGGCGAATCAAACCGGGCCGGAAAATCAGCAGCGTCGTGCCGAGATTCGATACGAAATCGCACTGGAGTTGCGTGTCGCACGGGAGACGCGTGTCGCACGGGAGCCGTGTACCGCGCTCCATCTCTCCCCCTACCCTCTCTATAGGCAATCCGACCTCTTGATATTCTGTCGTCTGAGTAGCCTGATCCGATGCCTTTTTCTGCAAAATAAAGTTGGGCACCTAATGCATATACATCATGTGATGGAGCTATTTTTTGGCCCAAATGCCTCAAACAAAAATTTATTTTAGCATCAGAGTTGTTTACATCATCTATGAGGATACTCTTATAAACACAAAAGAAACACGGAAGTGCTTGAGCTCGGCACTATGGTGGAGAGATAGCTGTGAGTTCCCTTATAAGAGAAGGAACGCTACAAGCTAACGACATCCAGTCATGTTGCAATGGCCAAGTCTCTCTCTCTTTTTGAACTCCGAGGTGTAGCCAGCAGCAAAGGAAAACCTCACGTGGCGTGATAAAGCATGCTATGTGGAGAATAGAGTTGGGGGGAAAGGTGATGAAGTTGGAGGCAGTAGAAGTGGAGGCAACCTCAGAAAAAGGGATGGATGGGGAAACCCAAATCACGAACCAGAAAGGATACAAAGCATACATGTTCATTCTCCTATGGCTTGGGGATGGTCTCCTATACGACGAAACCATTAACGGTAGTGAGTGTGGGGTGCGCAAAGGAGGCCTCTGATACGTCTCCAACGTATCTATAATTTTTGATTGTTCCATGCTATATTATATTATGTTTTGGATGTTTAATGGGCTTTACTATACACTTTTATATTATTTTTGGGACTAACCTATTAACCGGAGGCCCAACTCGAATTGCTGTTTTTTTGCCTATTTCAGTGTTTCGAAGGAAGAGGATATCAAACGGAGTCCAAACGGAATGAAACCTTCGGGAACATGATTTTCGGAACAAACGTGATCCAGAGGACTTGGAGTCTACGTAAAGCAATCAACAAGGAGAGCACGCGGCAGGGGGCGCGCCTACCCCCCCCTCCTCCCAAGGCGTGCCCTCCACCCTCGTGGGGCCCACGTTGGTCCATCGACGTACTTCTTCCTCCTATATATACCCATATACCCTGGAAACATCAGATACGGAGCAAAAACCTAATTCCACCGCCGCAACCTTCTGTACCCGTGAGATCCCATCTTGGGGCCTTTTCCGGCGCTCCGCTGGAGGGGGCATTGATCACGGAGGGCTTCTACATCAACACCATAGCCTCTCCGATGATGTGTGAGTAGTTTACCTCAGACCTTCGGGTCCATAGTTATTAGCTAGATGGCTTCTTCTCTCTCTTTGGATCTCAATACAAAGTTCTCCTCGATCTTCTTGGAGATCTATCCGATGTAATCTTCTTTTGCTGTGTGTTTGTCGAGATCCGATGAATTGTGGGTTTATGATCAAGATTATCTATGAACAATATTTGAATCTCCTCTGAATTCTTTTATGTATGATTGGTTATCTTTGCAAGTCTCTTCGAATTATCAGTTTGGTTTGGCCTACTAGATTGATCTTTCTTGCAATGGGGGAAGTGCTTAGCTTTGGGTTCAATCTTGCGGTGTCCTTTCCCAGTGACAGCAGGGGCAGCAAGGCACGTATTGTATTGTTGCCATCGAGGATAAAAAGATGGGGTTTATATCATATTGCATGAGTTTATCCCTCTACATCATGTCATCTTACTTAAAGCATTACTCTGTTCTTATGAACTTAATACTCTAGATGCATGCTGGATAGCGGTCGATGTGTGGAGTAATAGTAGTAGATGCAGAATCGTTTCGATCTACTTGTCGCGGACGTGATGCCTATATACATGATCATACCCAGATATTCTCATAACTATGCTCAATTCTATCAATTGCTCGACAGTAATTCGTTTACCCACCGTAATACTTATGCTCTTGAGAGAAGCCACTAGTGAAACCTATGGGCCTGGGTCTATTTTCCATCATATTAATCTTCCAACACTTAGCTATTTTTATTGCCGTTTATTTTACTTTGCATCTTTATCATAAAAATACAAAAAATATTATCTTATCATATCTATCAGATCTCACTCTCGTAAGTGACCGTGAAGGGATTGACAACCCCTTTATCGCGTTGGTTGCGAGGTTCTTATTTGTTTGTGTAGGTGCGTGGGACTTGTGCGTGATCTCCTACTGGATTGATACCTTGGTTCTCAAAAACTGAGGAAAATACTTACGCTACTTTACTGCATCACCCTTTCCTCTTCAAGGGAAAACCAACGCAGTGCTCAAGAGGTAGCAAGAAGGATTTCTGGCGCCGTTGCCGGGGAGATTCGCGCCAAGTCAAGTCAAGACATACCAAGTACCCATCACAAACTCTTATCCCTCGCATTACATTATTTGCCATTTGCCTCTCGTTTTCCTCTCCCCCACTTCACCCTTGCCGTTTTATTCACCCTCTCTTTTCCGTTCGCTTGTTTCTCGCTTGCTTCGTCGTTATGGATACTCCTTTATCTACTCCTTTATCTCCCGAGAATGAAGTTCTTAATTTTAAACAAAGGGAGGGAGAAAATCTAAAAGATGCTTGGTATAGAATCTGCAATGCTCAAAATAGATCTACCCGAAAGCAATCTACTACCATTCTTCTTCGCAATTTTTATGTAGGCGTCACTCCTTGGTATAGATATATTCTTGATCCCATTACCGGAGGGAATTTCTTGGATAGCCATACTTTTGATTCTTATAATGCTATGGTAGATTTGTTTGGCTCACCACCTCTTTTGGTTAATGGAACTATGTTAACTTTGGAACATGTGATGCAAAGGCTGTAAATTATTGAAAATAAAGTTGCCACTACGGAATTGATTGAGAATTTGGATAAAAAGATCCATAATCAAATTACTCAATATGGATCTAAGGTAGGAGTCACTTTGAAATTTTTTAAAGAGAAGGAACCCATAGTTAATGAAAGAATAGTTCAAGATTCTACTAGAATTGATAAGCTTGAGGGTATTATTACCAACTTGGGGTCCACTTTTTCTTCCGTTAGAAATACTCCATATCCTTCAACCAAAATTGCCAAGCTTATGTATGTTCCTAAAAATAAGGGTGAATCTTCTAGTAAGGAAACTGCGGATCTCAAATCAAGAAGTGTTCACCCCAATTTTTTTGCTATCATTAAGGAACCGTTTGATACAAATGAATTCCTTGATTTCTTGCCCAAAAGTTTGATCATCAGTAAGAAGAAAGAAGTTACTAAGGGTTATAGGTGTTCTATTTATGGATTGCCTACCAAAGATGGCAATACCTAGATCTATCCTTGCTTTTATGCCTAGCTAGGGGCGTTAAACGATAGCGCTTGTTGGGAGGCAACCCAATTTTATTTTATTTTTTTTGCTTTTTGCTTATGTTTAGGAATAAATATGTGATGTAGCCTCTGGTTAGATTTGTTTTTATGTTTCAATTAGTGTTTGTGCCAAGTTAAACCTATAGGATCTTCTTGGATGATAGTTATTTGATCTTGCTGAAAATTCCAGAAACTTTCTGTTCACGAAAACAATTGTTTAAAATCACCAGAACGTGATAAAATACTGATTCCAATTGCAGTAGATCAATAAACAAATTTTCTAGGTCTTCCTATTTTGGTAGAATGTTTTGAGTTCCAGAAGTTTGCGTTAATTACAGATTACTACAGACTGTTCTGTTTTTGACAGATTCTTTTTTCCTGTGTTGTTTGCTTATTTTGATGAATCTATGGCTAGTAAAAGAGTTTATAAACCATAGAAAAGTTGGAATACAGTAGGTTTAACACTAATATAAATAAAGAATGAGTTCAATATAGTACCTTGAAGTGGTTTTTTATTTTCTTTCGCTAACGGAGCTCACGAGATTTTCTGTTGAGTTTTGTGTTGTGAAGTTTTCAAGTTTTGGGTAAAAGATTTGATGGATTATGGAACAAGGAGTGGCAAGAGACTAAGCTTTGGGATGCCCATGGCATCCCAAGATAATCTAAGGACACCAAAAAGCCAAAGCTTGGGGATGCCCCGGAAGGCATCCCCTCTTTCGTCTTCGTCCATCGGTAACTTTACTTGGAGCTATATTTTTATTCACCACATGATATGTGTTTTGCTTGGAGCGTCTTGTATGATTGGAGTCTTTGCTTTTTAGTTTGCCACAATCATCCTTGCTGTACACACCTTTTGAGAGAGACACACATGATTCGGAATTTATTAGAATACTCTATGTGCTTCACTTATATCTTTTGATCTATATAGTTTTTGCTCTAGTGCTTCACTTATATCTTTTAGAGCACGGTGGTGGATTTGTTTTATAGAAACTATTGTTCTCTCATGCTTCACTTATATTATTTTGAGAGTCCTACAAAACAGCATGGTAATTTGCTTTAATTATGATAGGCATCCAAGATTAGTAAAAAAAATCTTATGAGTGTGTTGAATACTATGAGAAGCTTGATGCTTGAGAATTGTTTTGAGGTATGAAGATGGTGATATTAGAGTCATGCTAGTTGAGTAGTTGTGAATTTTATAAATACTCATGTTAAAGTTTGTGATTCCCATAGCATGCACGTATGGTGAACCGTTATGTGATGAAGTCGGAGCATGATTTATTTATTGATTGTCTTCCTTATGAGTGGCGGTCGGGGATGAGCGATGGTATTTTCCTACCAATCTATCCCCCTAGGAGCATGCGCGTAATACTTTGCTTTGATAACTTGTAGATTTTTGCAACAAGTATATGAGTTCTTTATGACTAATGTTGAGTCCATGGATTATACGCACTCTCTTCCTTCCACCATTGCTAGCCTCTCTAATACCGCGCACTTTTCGCCGGTATCATACACCCAACATATACCTTCCTCAAAACAGCCACCATACCTACCTATCATGGCATTTCCATAGCCATTCCGAGATATATTGCCATGCAACTTACCACCGTTCCGTTTACTATGACACGCTCCATCATTGTCATATTGCTTTGCATGATCATGTAGTTGACATCGTATTTGTGGCAAAGCCACCGTTCATAATTCTTTCATACATGTCACTCTTGATTCATTGCATATCCCGGTACACCGCCGGAGGCATTCACATAGAGTCATATTTTGTTCTAAGTTTTGAGTTGTAATTCTTGAGTTGTAAAGTAAATAAAAGTGTGATGATTATCATTATTAGAGCATTGTCCCAAGTGAGGAAAGGATGATGGAGACTATGATTCCCCCACAAGTCGGGATGAGACTCCGGACGAAAAAAAAGAGAGAGAAAAAAAAGGCCATAAAAAAGAGAAGGCCCAAAGAAAAAAATGAGAGAAAAGAGAGAAGGGACAATGCTACTATCCTTTTACCACACTTGTGCTTCAAAGTAGCACCATGATCTTCATGATAGAGAGTCTCCTATGATATCACTTTCATATACTAGTGGGAATTTTTCATTATAGAACTTGGCTTGTATATTCCAATGATGGGCTTCCTCAAAATGCCCTAGGTCTTAGTGAGCAAGCGAGTTGGATGCACACCCAATTAGTTTATTTTGTTGAGCTTTCATATACTTATAGCTCTAGTGCATCAGTTGCATGGCAATCCCTACTCACTCACATTGATATCTATTGATGGGCATCTCCATAGCCCGTTGATACACCTAGTTGATGTGAGACTATCTTCTCCTTTTTGTCTTCTCCACAACCACCATTCTATTCCACATATATTGTTATGTCCATGGCTCACGCTCATGTATTGCGTGAAGATTGAAAATTTTTGAGAACACCAAAAGTATGAAACAATTGCTTGGCTTGTCATCGAGGTTGTGCATGATTAAATACTTTGTGTGATGAAGATAGAGCATAGCCAGACTATATGATTTTGTAGGGATAACTTTCTTTGGCCATGTTATTTTGAGAAGACATAATTGCTTAGTTAGTATGCTTGAAGTATTATTATTTTTATGTCAATATTAAACTTTTGTCTTGAATCTTTCGGATCTGAATATTCATACCACAAATAAGAGAATTACATTGAAAATTATGCTAAGTAGCATTCCACATCAAAAATTCTGTTTTTATCATTTACCTACTCGAGGACGAGCAGGAATTAAGCTTGGGGATGCTTGATACGTCTCCAATGTATCTATAATTTTTTATTGTTCCATGTTATATTATATTCTGTTTTGGATGTTTAATGGGCTTTACTATACACTTTTATATTATTTTTGGGACTAACCTATTAACCGGAGGCCCAACTCGAATTGCTGTTTTTTTTGCCTATTTCAGTGTTTCGAAGGAAGAGGATATCAAACGGAGTCCAAATGGAATGAAACCTTCGGGAACGTGATTTTTGGAACAAACGTGATCTAGAGGACTTGGAGTCTACGTAAAGCAATCAACAAGGAGAGCACGAGGCAGGGGGGCGCGCCTACCCCCCCCCCCCCAAGGTGCTCCCTCCACCCTCGTGGGGCCCACGTTGCTCCACTGACGTACTTCTTCCTCCTATATATACCCATATACCCTGGAAACATCAGATACGGAGCAAAAACCCTATTTCCACCGCTGCAACCTTCTGTACCTGTGAGATCCCATCTTGGGGCCTTTTCCGGCGCTCCGTCGGAGGGGGCATTGATCACGGAGGGCTTCTACATCAACACCATAGCCTCTCCGATGATGTGTGAGTAGTTTACCTCAGACCTTCGGGTCCATAGTTATTAGGTAGATGGCTTCTTCTCTCTCTTTGGATCTCAATACAAAGTACTCCTTGATGTTCTTGGAGATCTATTCGATGTAATCTTCTTTTGCAGTGTGTTTGTTGAGATCCGATGAATTGTGGGTTTATGATCAAGATTATCTATGAACAATATTTGAATCTCCTCTGAATTCCTTTATGTATGATTGGTTATCTTTGCAAGTCTCTTCGAATTATCAGTTTGGTTTGGCCTACTAGATTGATCTTTCTTGCAATAGGAGAAGTGCTTAGCTTTGGGTTCAATCTTGCGGTGTCCTTTCCCAGTGACAGCAGGGGCAGCAAGGCACGTATTGTATTGTTGCCATCGAGGATAAAAAGATGGGGTTTATATCATATTGCATGAGTTTATCCCTCTACATCATGTCATCTTACTTAAAGCATTACTCTGTTCTTATGAACTTAATACTCTAGATGCATGCTAGATAGCGGTCGATGTGTGGAGTAATAGTAGTAGATGCAGAATCGTTTCGATCTACTTGTCGCGGACATGATGCCTATATACATGATCATACCCAGATATTCTCATAACTATGCTCAATTCTATCAATTGCTCGACAGTAATTCGTTTACCCACCGTAATACTTATGCTCTTGAGAGAAGCCACTAGTGAAACCTATGGCCCCCGGGTCTATTTTCCATCATATTAATCTTCCATTTATTACCGTTTATTTTACTTTGCATCTTTATCATAAAAATACCAAAAATATTATCTTATCATATCTATCAGATCTCACTCTCGTAAGTGACCGTGAAGGGATTGACAACCCCTTTATCGCGTTGGTTGCGAGGTTCTTATTTGTTTGTGTAGGTGCGTGGGACTTGTGCGTGATCTCCTACTCGATTGATACCTTGGTTCTCAAAAACTGAGGGAAATACTTACGCTAGTTTACTGCATCACCCTTTCCTCTTCAAGGGAAAACCAACGCAGTGCTCAAGAGGTAGCAGCCTCTAGCGGCAGAAGATATCTGACGGAGGAGATCCGGTATAGCTGACCAAGAGCTACCATGGAAACCTTCCACTTTCCCTTTGTGGCAGAAGCTACCTTGGGTGCGAGGGCAGGGGCCTTGCCTGCGTCGATGGGCTGGCCACCCTTCCGCAGCTGGCGACCTCCTGCCATGGCTTCAATGGTGGTGTGATGTTGTTGTGCGTGTGATTCTTGACGGTGCTGTTGGGGATCGTTGCAGAAATTAAAAAATTCTACGCATCACCAAGATCAATCTATGGAGAGACTAGCAACAAGAGAGAGGGGAGTACATCTTCATACCCTTGAAGATCGCGATGCGGAAGCGTTACAAGAACGCGGATGAAGGAGTCGTACCCGCAGCGATTCAGATCGCGGTTGATTCCGATCTAAGCGCCGAACAACGGCGCCTCCGCGTTCAACACACGTACAGCCCGGGGACGTCACCTCCTTCTTGATCCAACAAGGGGAGAGGAGAAGTTGAGGGAGAGCTCCGGCAGCACGACGACGTGGTGGTGGAGCTTGCAGTTCTCCGGCAGGGCTTCGCCAAGCACTACTACTACGGAGGAGGTGCTGGGGAGGGAGAGGGCTGCGCCAGGGGAAGGGGTGCGGCTCCCATGCGCCTCCCAACTATATATAGGGGTGGAGGGGGCTGGTTACTTGCCCTCCAAGTCCATTGGGGCGTTGGCAAAGGTGGGGGAAATAAATCCCGTCATTTCCCTTCCCCACCGATTGTTATCCCCCTTTTTTAGGGATCTTGATCTTATCCCTCCGGGATATGATCTTATTCCTTCTAAGGGGGGATCTTGGTGCGCCTTGACCAGGGATGTGGGGCCTTGCCCCCACTACCCACGTTCATGTGGGTCCCCCCATGCAGGTGGGCCCCACTCCGGAACCTTCTAGAACCTTCCCGGTACAAAACCAAAAAATCCCGAACATTTTCCGGTGGCCAAAATAGGACTTCCCATATATAAATCTTTACCTCCGTACCATTCTGGAACTCCTCGTGACATCTAGGATCTCATCCGGGACTCCGAACAACATTCGGTAACTGCACACTAATCCCCATAACAACTCTAGCGTCACCGAACCTTAAGTGTGTAGACCCTACGGGTTCGGGAATCATGCAGACATGACCGAGACAGCTCTCTGGCCAATAACCAACAACGGGATCTGGATACCCATGTTGGCTCCCACATGTTCCACGATGATCTCATCGGATGAACCACGATGTCGGGGATTCAATCAATCCTGTATACAATTCCCTTTGTCAATCGGTACGTTACTTGCCCGAGATTCGATCGTCGGTATCCCAATACCTCGTTCAATCTCGTTACCGGCAAGTCATTTTACTCGTTTCGTAATGCATGATCCCGCGACTAACTACTTAGTCACATTGAGCTCATTATGATGATGCATTACCGAGTGGGCCCAGAGATACCTCCCCGTCATACGGAGCGACAAATCCCAGTCTCGATTCGTGCCAACCCAACAGACACTTTCAGATATACCTGTAGTGTACCTTTATAGCCACCCAGTTACGTTGTGACGTTTGGCACACCCAAAGCATTCCTACGGTATCCGGGAGTTGCACAATCTCATGGTCTAAGGAAATGATACTTGACATTAGAAAAGCTTTAGCAGACGAACTACACGATCTTGTGCTATGCTCAGGATTGGGTCTTATCCATCACATCATTCTCCTAATGATGTGATCCCGTTATCAACGACATAAAATGTCCATGGTCAGGAAACCGTAACCATCTATTGATCAACGAGCTAGTCAACTAGAGGCTCACTAGGGACATGTTGTGGTCTATGTATACACACATGTATTACGATTTCCGGATAACACAATTATAGCATGAACAATAGACAATTATCATGAACAAGGAAATACAATAATAACCATTTTATTATTGCCTCTAGGGCATATTTCCAACAGTCTCCCACTTGGACTAGAGTCAATAATCTAGTTCACATCACTATGTGATTGTAATGAATCCAACACCCATGGGGTTTGATCATATCTCGCTTGTGAGAGAGGTTATTAGTCAACGGGTCTGAACCTTTCAGATCCGTGTGTGCTTTACAAATCTCTATGTCATCTTGTAGATGCAGCTACCATGCGCTACTTGGAGCTATTCCAAATAACTGCTCTACTAACGAATCCGGTTTACTACTCAGAGTCATCCGGATTAGTGTCAAAGTTTGCATTGACGTAACCCTTTACGACGAACTCTTTTACCACCTCCATAATTGAGAAAATTCCTTAGTCCACTAGTTACGAAGGATAAGTTTGACCGCTGTCATGTGGTCCATTCCTGGATCACTCTTGTACCCCTTGATTGACTCATGGCAAGGCACACTTCAGGTGCGGTACACAGCATAGCATACTGTACAGCCTACGTCTAAAGTATAGGGGACGACCTTCGTCCTTTCTCTCTCTTCCGCCGTGGTCACATCTTGAGTCTCACTCAATGCTCACACCTTATAACACAGCCAAGAACTCCTTCTTTGCTGATCTATTTGAACTCCTTCAAAATCTTGTCACGGTATGTATTCATTTGAAAGTACTATTAAGTGTTTTTATCTATCCTTATAGATCTTGATGCTCAATGTTCAAGTAGCTTAATCCAGGTTTTCCATTGAAAAACACTTTTCAAATAACCCTATATGCTTTCCAGAAATTCTACATCATTTCTGATCAACAATATGTCAACAACATATACTCATCAGAAATTCTATAGTGCTCCCACTCACTTCTTTGGAAATACAAGTTTCTCATAAACTTTGTATAAACCCAAAATCTTTGATCATCTCATCAAAGCGTATATTCCAACTCCGAGATGCTTACTCCAGTCCTTAGAAGGATTGCTGGAGCTTTGCATACTTGTTAGCATCTTTTAGGATTGACAAAAACCTTCTGGTTGTATCACATACAACCTTTCCTCAAGAAAATTGTCGAGGAAACAATGTTTTGACATCCTATCTGCAAGATTTCATAAATAATGCAGTAACTGCTAATACAATTCCAACAGACTCTTAGCATCGCTACGAGTGAGAAAGTCTCACCATAGTCAACTCCTTGAACTTGTCGGAAAATATCTTAATGACAAGTCGAGCTTTCTTAATGGTGATACTTACCATCATTTTCCGTCTTCCTTTTAAAATCCATCTGTACCCAATAGCCTTACGACCATCAAGTAGTTCTTCCAAAGTCTATACTTTGTTTTCACACATGGATCCTCTCTCGAGCCATTTGTCGGAATCCGGGCCCACCATCGCTTCTCCATAGCTCGTAGGTTCATTGTTGTCTAGCAACATGACCTCCAAGACAGGATTACGTACCACTCTGAAATAGTATGCATCCGTGTCGACCTACGAGGTTTGGTAGTGACTTGATCCGAAGTTTCATGATCACTATCATCAGCTTCCACTTCAATTGGTGTAGGCGCTACAGGAACAATTTCCTGTGCCCTGCTACACACTGGTTGAAGTGACAGTTCAATAACCTCATCAAGTCTCCGCCATCCTCCCACCCAATTCTTTCGAGAGAAAATTTTCCTCGAGAAAGGACCTGTTTCTAGAAACAATCACTTTTGCTTCCGGATCCGAAATAGGAGGTATACCCAACTGTTTTGGGTGTCCTATGAAGATGCATTTATCCGCTTTGGGTTCGAGTTTATCAGGCTAAACCCTTTTTAAATAAGCGTCGCAACCCCAAACTTTTAAAAAATGACAGCTTAGGTTTCTCTAAACCATAGTTCATACAGTGTCATCTCAACGGAATTACGTGGTGCCCTATTTAAAGTGAATGCGGTTGTCTCTAATGCCTAACCCATAAACGATAGTGGTAATTCGATAAGAGACATCATGGTTTGCACCACATCCAATAGGGTGCAGCTATGATGTTTGGACACACCATCACACTATGGTGTTCCAGGCGGCATTAGTTGTGAAACAATTTCCACAATGTCTTAATTGTGTACCAAACACGTAACTCAGATATTCATCTCTATGTCATATCATAGACATTTTATCTTCTTGTCACGACGATCTTCAACTTCACTCTGAAATTACTTGAACCTTTCAATAATTCAGACTGGTGTTTCATCAAGTAAATATACTTAGAATCTACTCAAATCATCTGTGAAGTAAGAGCATAACGATATTCACTGCGTGCCTCAGCACTCATTGGATTGCACACATCAAATGTATTACTTCTGACAAGTTGCTCTCTTGTTTCATCTCACTGAAAACGAGGCCTTCCAGTCATCTTGCCCATGTGGTATGATTTGCATTTCTCAAGTGATTCAAAATCAAGTGAGTCCAAACGATCCATCTGCATGGAGTTTCTTCATGCGTATAAACCAATAGACATGGTTCGCATGTCTCAAACTTTTCAAAAAAAGAGTGAGTCCAAAGATCCATCAACATGGAGCTTCTTCATGCGTTTTATACCAATATGACTCAAATGGCAGTGCCACAAGTATGTGGTACTATCATTACTATCTTATATCTTTTGGCATGAACATGTGTATCACTACGATCGAGATTCAATAAACCATTCATTTTAGGTGCAAGACCATTGAAGGTATTATTCAAATAAACAGAGTAACCATTATTCTCCTTAAATGAATAACCATATTGTGATAAACATAATCCAATCATGTCTATGCTCAACGCAAACACCAAATAACAATTATTTAGGTTTAACACCAATCTCGATGGTAGAGGGAGCATGTGATGCTTGATCACATCAACCTTGGAAACACTTCCAACACATAGCGTCATCTCACCTTCAGCTAGTCTCCGTTTATTCCGTAGCTTTTTATTTCAAGTTACTAACACTTAGCAACCGAACCGGTATTTTAATACCTGGTGCTACTAGGAGTACTAGTAAAGTACACATTATAATGTATATCCAATATACTTCTATCGGCCTTGCCAGCCTTCTCATCTACCAAGTATCTAGGGTAGTTCTGCTTCAGTGACCGCTCCCCTTATTTCAGAAGCACTTAGTCTCGGGTTTGGGTTCAACCTTGGGTTTCTTCACTAGAGTAGCAACTGATTTGCCGTTTCATGAAGTATCCCTTTCTTGCCCTTGCCCTTCTTGAAACTAGTGGTTTTACTAACCATCAACAATTGATGATCCTATTTGATTTCTACTTTTGCGGTGTCGCGAGTAGCTCAAGGATCATCATATCTATCCCTGATATGTTATAGTTCATCACGAAGCTCTAGCAGCTTGGTGGCAGTGACTTTGGAGAACCATCACTATCTCATCTGGAAGATTAACTCCCACTCGATTCAAGTGATTGTAGTACTCATACAATCTGAGCACATGCTCAACGATTGAGCTTTTCTCCTTAGTTTGCAGGCTTAAGAAACTTGTCAGAGGTCTCATACCTCTTGACGTGGGCACTAGCCTGAAATCCCAATTTCAGTCCTTGGAACATCTCATATGTTCTGCGATGTTTCAAAAACGTCTTCGGTGCCTGAATTCTAAACCATTTAGCATTATGCACTGAACTATCATGTAGTCATCAAAACGTGTATGTCAGATGTTCGCAACATCCACAACCGACGCTTGAGGTTCAGCACACTGAGCGGTGCATTAAGGACATAATCCTTCTGTGCAGCAATGAGGACAATCCTCAGTTTACGGACCCAGTCCGCTTAATTGCTACTATCAACTCTCAACTAAATTTTCTCTAGGAACATATCTAAAATAGTAGAACCAAAGCGTGAGCTACGACATAATTTGCAAAGACCTTTTGACTATGTTCATGATAATTAAGTTCATCTAATCAAATTATTTAATGAACTTCCACTCAGATAGACATCCCTCTAGTGATCCAAGTGATACATGATACGAGTCAACTAGGCCGTGTCCGATCATCACGTGAGACGGACTAGTCATCATCGGTGAACATCTTCATGTTGATCGTATCCACTATACGACTCATGTTCGACCTTTCGGTCTCTTGTGTTCCCAGGCCATGTCTGTACATGCTAGCCTCGTCAAGTCAACCTAAGTGTTTTGCATGTGTAAATCTGGCTTACACCCGTTGTATGCGAACGTTAGAATCTATCACACCCAATCATCACGTGGTGCTTTGAAACAACAAACTTTCGCAATGGTGCACAGTTAGGGGGAACACTTTCTTGAAATTTTATAAGGGATCATCTTATTTATGCTACCGTCGTTCTAAGCAAATAAGATGTAAAAACATGATAAACATCAAATGCAATCAAATAGTGACATGATATGGCCAATATCATTTTGCTCCTTTTGATCTCCATCTTCGGGGCGCCATGATCATCATCGTCACCGGCATGACACCATGATCTCCATCATAGTGTCTCCATGAAGTTGTCTCGCCAACTGTTACTTCTACTACTATGGCTAACGGTAAGCAATAAAGTAAAGTAACTACATGGCGTTTTCATTGACACACAGGTCACAATAAATTAAGACAACTCCTATGGCTCCTGCCGGTTGTCATACTCATCGATATGCAAGTCGTGATTCCTATTACAAGAACATGATCAATCTCATACATCACATATATCATTCATCACATCCTTTTGGCCATATCACATCACACGACATATGCTGCAAGAACAAGTTAGACGTCCTCTAATTGTTGTTGCAAGTTTTTACGTGGCTGCTATATGTTTCTAGCAAGAACGTTTCTTACCTACGCCAAAACCACAACGTGATATGCCAATTTCTATTTACCCTTCATAAGAACCCTTTTCATCGATTCTAATCCGACTAAAGTGGGAGAGACAGACACCCGCTAGCCACCTTATGCAACTAGTGCATGTCAGTCGGTGGAACCTGTCTCACGTAAGCGTACGTGTAAGGTCGGTCCGGGCCGCTTCATCCCACGATGCCGCCGAATCAAGATAAGACTAGTAACGGTAAGTAAATTGACAAAATCGACGCCCACAACAACTTGTGTTCTACTCGTGCATAGAAACTACGCATAGACCTAGCTCATGATGCCACTGTTGGGGATCGTTGCAGAAATTAAAAAATTTATACGCATCACCAAGATCAATCTATGGAGAGACTAGCAACGAGAGAGAGGGGAGTACATATTCATACCCTTGAAGATCGCGATGCGGAAGTGTTACAAGAACGCGGATGAAGGAGTCGTACTCGTAGCGATTCAGATCGCGGTTGATTCCGATCTAAGCGCCGAACAACGGTGCTTCCGCGTTCAACACACGTACAGCCCGTGGACGTCTCCTCCTTCTTGATCCAGCAAGGGGAGAGGAGAAGTTGAGGCAGAGCTCCGGCAGCACGACGGCATGGTGGTGGAGCTTGCAGTTCTCCGGCAGGGCTTCGCCAAGCACTACGGAGGAGGAGGAGGAGGTGTTGGAGAGGGAGAGGGCTACGCCAGGGGAAGGGGTGCGGCTCCCATGCGCCTTCCCACTATATATAGGGGTGGAGGGGGCTGGTTACTTGCCCTCCAAGTCCATTGGGGCATTGGCAAAGGTGGGGGAAAGAAATCCCATCATTTCCCTTCCCCACCGATTGTTATCCCCCTTTTTTAGGGATCTTGATCTTATCCCTTCGGGATATGATCTTATTCCTTCTAAGGGGGGATCTTGGTGCGCCTTGACCAGGGGTGTGGGGCCTTGCCCCCACTACCCACGTTCATGTGGGTCCCCCCATGCAGGTGGGCCCCACTCCAGAACCTTCTAGAACCTTTCCGGTACAATACCGAAAAATCCTGAACATTTTCCCGTGGCCAAAATAGGACTTCCCATATATAAATCTTTACCTCCGGACCATTCCGGAACTCCTCGTGACATCCGGGATCTCATCCGGGACTTCGAACAACATTCGGTAATTGCACACTAATTCCCATAACAACTCTAGCGTCACCGAACCTTAAGTGTGTAGACCCTACGGGTTCGGGAATCATGCAGACATGACCGAGACAGCTCTCTGGCCAATAACCAACAACGGGATCTGGATACCCATGTTGGCTCCCACATGTTCCACGATGATCTCATCGGATGAACCACGATGTCGGGGATTCAATCAATCCTGTATACAATTCCCTTTGTCAATCGGTACGTTACTTGCCCGAGATTCGGTCGTCGGTATCCCAATACCTCGTTCAATCTCGTTACCGGCATGTCAGAGTAAATGACCACGGGTAGCCTAACCGACTCCCCCTGGCTCTTTGAAAATTATCAGGCCGTTCAGGCCTTCAAGCATACAAAGCCTAGGGCCGCCTTCCCCCGGCCGGCTACCCCCAGGGCCGACTCCCAGAAGGCGACCCAACCCCAGAAACCTCCTCCAAGAAAGATACGAGATGGCCGACTCCGGGAAGCCGGCCCCAAGAAGACCGACTCCCAGAAGCCGGCCACGAAGAAAGCCGGCTCCCGGAAGCCGGCCAAGATTACACCCACCAAGACTGAACCCTCATAGCGGCGGTACGATGGGGTATGGCCACAGTACAGCCCACTACCCCCGATTCCCGGAGCAGGCGTGGCCACAGGGCGCCGTACGGGCCAGCCATCCCCCGTCTGGCGCGACACTGTAGCCATGTTGGCCTCGATGTCACCCACGACAGGTGCCAGAACGGCCCGCGGGCAGCGGGCCCCTTTTCCAGAGAGACATCTGAAGACGGCCCGGCCTCCTCTAGTCGGCCAGGGATGTGGCCGGCTCCCAATAGCCGGCTACCTCCCTCCCTCGAAGCATGTGCCCCATTAAGGAGACAAGACGAGGTAAGGCTACAGTGAGAGCTCGCAAGGCGGCGACACTGTAGCCACGCTTACCTCGACAAAGCCCTCGTCATCAGAGGCGAGGCAACAGTAACCAGCCGCCGACAAAGCCCCCATGCGGTGGGGCCGGCGTGCCGGCCAAGAAGCCGGCAGCCGGCGGGACCCACCAGTCGGCGAGCCCCAATGACCGGCGGAGAAGCCGGCGAGCATAGACACTGACGGCTGGGACCCGCGCCCAGCCGGATTACCATTGTGCCCCTGGGGGGTAGGCCTATATAAACCCCCCGGGACACCCATGCAAAGGGTTGATCTCATAGAGTGACACACACCACATAGAGAGAAAAGGAGAGCTAGCCTTGCCCTTCTTCTTCCTCTAGCCCGACAGCTCAAGGAGCACTTGTAGCTACTTGTCTTGATCTAGTGATCATGCGGAGACCCCGCAGAGCAGGACTAGGGGTGTTATCTCCACGGAGAGCCCCGAACCTGGGTAAGATCCGCCGGCGTGCATGTCTTCGCCTCATCCCGTTTCCAGGCACCGGCGACGTCTTACTGGCTCCCACAATGATAAGCCATCCGTTGGCATATGTCGCACCTACCACCCGACACGGCAAGTCACTTTACTCATTTCGTAATGCATGATCCCGCGATTAACTACTTAGTCACATTGAGCTCATTATGACGATGCATTACCGAGTGGGCCCAGAGATACCTCTCCGTCATACGGAGCGACAAATCCCAGTCTCGATTCGTGCCAACCCAACAGACACTTTCAGATATACCTGTAGTGTACCTTTATAGCCACCCAGGTACGTTGTGACGTTTGGCACACCCAAAGCATTCCTACGGTATCCGGGAGTTGCACAATCTCATGGTCTAAGGAAATGATACTTGACATTAGAAAAGCTTTAGCAGACGAACTGCACGACCTTGTGCTATGCTCAGGATTGGGTCTTGTGCATCACATCATTCTCCTAATGATGTGATCCCGTTATCAACGACATCCAATGTCCATGGTCAGGAAACCGTAACCATCTATTGATCAACGAGCTAGTCAACTAGAGGCTCACTAGGGACATGTTGTGGTCTATGTATTCACACATGTATTACGATTTCCGGATAACACAATTATAGCATGAACAATAGACAATTATCATGAACAAGGAAATACAATAATAACCATTTTATTATTGCCTCTAGGGCATATTTCCAACAGGTGCAGCGATAGAGCGCTTGGAGCTCTGGGCGCAAGGAATAAGAAGGGTGCATGGAAAACGAGAGCGTAAAATTCTTCCCTGCATCGCCTCTTCACTTCTGTAGCGAGGGGAAGCCGTAGTAGCGGGAAAAATCCCTTTTTATCCCCATGATTTAGGGCCTCTTTGATTCGTAGGATTTCCAAAACGCGGGAATAGGAAAAACATGGGATTAGAGTGGAATGTCGTCTTGAATCCTACATGATTAACGAGTGTTTGATTGTGCATAGAAAAAAACGCAGGATTCTTTCAAAGAGGTTTGAGCGGATGGGATGTTTCCTATGAAATCTAGTGCAAATGAATCCTATGGAAAAATTCCTATGGTTTACAATCCTACGAATCAAACAACCAAGATAGGAAAAATTCCTAAGGATTAGAATCCTCCAAAATTCCTTTGAGAATCCTTTATATCAAAGAAGCCCTTTGTGTAAATTCATGCGGGGATCGACGAATTGGCTGTTAATCCTCATGCGGGGATCGAGGCACACACTCCTCTTGATGGGACGTGGCTTTGATGGGCCTCTGACCCACTCACGGATGTTACATTGATCGTCAGATCAAGCAAGCATGTGTCCAAGTGGGCCCGTGGATAAGACCAACATGTTCTGTCAGAACCGGGCAGGTGAACTTTCGAGACGTTGCACGGGAACTTGTCCCACCGAACGATGAGCTACGAGGGAAATCTTTTCGGTGTGCAGATCGATTGTCTCTATTTGATGTTTCCAAGATCGATGTGGTTTGTATCACACCTTGGATGGCATCTCGGCTAGTGGAGGTCGGCTGCGTAAATGCAACATTCGGGAACATTTTGCTGAACCAATTTCAAGACCGAGGACAGAAGACAACGAGTATGTCGGGTGAACCGAGGTGCATCCAGCTTGAAGACCAGTTCAGGGGCTATTGACGGTGTCCCAGCTAAGGGGCCTCTCACCATTATGGTTCCCGACTTGGTGGGCCAGGCTGAGGGCCCCTAGTCGATTACATCCTAGGCCACTTTCAGCGGCCCATGGGGTATCATATGAAGATTTCGAAAGACCTGGCATGCAAGACAGAAGCTGGGATCATATAGGAATCGACCTCTTCATACATAGACGACTAGCGTCCATGTACCCTAGGACCCTCGTTATGCTGTATAAACTGAGGGGCCAGACTTGTAGATAGATAACTTACAATCTCTCGGTGCTTTGTACTCTTGATACATTTCAATGCAATAAAACACAAGTAGGGCGTAGGGTATTATCTCCTTTGGAGAGCCTGAACCTGGGTAAACCTCTTATCTCTACTACCATTTCGCCTTGTAGCTTAGCTAGGATAGCCTACCGAGGGATCTGCCAGATTTAGCTCCGACAATCAGTCCCGGGGAAGGCACCGTCTTGGAGTCAATGGCAACGAGCATACATTGCACCGTAGAAGATCAATCTTGGACATCAGCGAACACCTAGGGAGAGCAATGTAGGACAACCAAACCATGTCTCCAGATACAATGCTCCAAACATAGGGGCGACATCGAGGGCGCCGCCAATCGTGTCGATCCTGCACCGAATCTAGGCTTTCGCCCGGAGACAACTACCAACACCAAGCAATCGAGGTAAATGGCGACACATCTCTACGACACCTCTAAGGAGGGGAATGACACCCGCGGGTACCATCGCCACCGGACAGGCAAATACCGGGCAGGATTTAATTCGTATCATCGCACATTTCCACACCTCCAAGGTTTGGGACAAGAATCTATAATTTTTAATTGTTTCATGCTATTATAATATCACTTTCATATGCTTTATATGCCATTTTATATTATTTTTATGGACTAACCTATTAACTTAGTGCCCAGTACCAGTTCTGTTTTTAGCATGTTTTTGTTTCGCAGAAAAACCATACCTACCGAAGTCCAAACACGATGAAACTTTACAGTGACTTTTTTCTAGAACATAAGAGACCCTAGAAGCTTCGGGGAGAGACCAGAAGACACATGAGGGGGCCACAAGCTCACATGGCACGCCGGGGGGGGCGTAAGCGCGCCTAGCAAGCTTGTGGGCCCCCTGATGCACCGTTTGACCTAATTTTTGGCCTATAACTTTTGCAAAAAAATAATAACTTCTGGCTTATAAATTCCCATATACTCCAAAACCCTTGGAGCGAGACCCGAAACAATTCTTCCGCCGCTGCAAGTCTCTATTCTTCCGCAATCCCATTTGGAGGCCTTTTCCGATACTCTGTCGGCGGGGGAAACCATTGGGGAGGCAATCTTCATCAACCTTGCTGCCTTCATGATGATGTGTGAGTAGTTCCTTCAGGACCTACGGGTCCATAGTAGTAGCTAGATGGCTTTCTCTCTCTTTCGGTCTTCAACACAGTGATCTCATCTGAGATCAATCCAATGTAATCTTTGCGGTGTGTTCGTTGGTATCCGATGAATTGTGAGTTTATGATGAGAATTATCCATTGAACTATTCGAGTCTTTTGAGAGTTATTTGTTGCATAATTTTATAGATTTGTATTTCACTCTGATATAGTATTCTTTGGCCAAGTAGATTGATTTGTCTTCAGTGGGAGAGGTGCTTTGTGGTAGGTTCGACCTTGTGGTGACCTTGCTCCGTGACATGAGGGGTAGGATAAAACAGCGGGGTTTGGTCATATTAATTGGTCTTACTTTGTCTACATTATGTCATCTTGTTGAATGCATTACTATGTTTGTCATGAACTTAATACTTTGAGATGCATGCTGAATAGCGGTCTTGGGGTGGAGTAATAGTAGTAAACATCAGTAAGTTTAACGGTCTACTTGTCACGGGCGTATGCCTAGTATGGACTATGCCTTGAATGGTCATCATAACTATGCGCAATTCTGTCAATTGCCCAACAATAATTTGTTTACGCACCGATGCTATGCTTATGAGAGAGATGCCTCTAGTGAACCTATGGCCCCCAAGTCCATTCTCAATTATTATCAAGAAATCCTACAACTACCAAATTTGATACTTGCCACTGGCAAGAACAAGGGGAGTGACGACCCACTTGCCTTTGTTGGGTGCAAGCACTTTCTTTGTGTGTGTGCAGGTACTGTTCACATTGTTTGGGTGCGATCTCCTTCTGGTTCGATAATCTTGATTCTTTACTGAGGGAAATACTATGTGCCACTATACTGCTTCACCCTTCCTCTTCAGGGAAATACAACTACTCTGTCACGAGTAGCACCGTCCATGTAGCCTCGCACCGCCGCCACCCCAGCACCTTCTCGTTGAAGCCGCAAAGCCGTGGTCCACCGACACCCCACACGACTGTGAGAAACGTGGCTCATCTTCCACCTTCGGCCTGAATGAGGAACTGCAGCCTCCCGCCACCTCCGGCATGGACTAGGACCACTCGCCACGACCGTCACCTGCTTCAAGGGACAACCTTGTGATAACCCCAGCCCCTCAGGCCTAGATCGAACCTGCCCCTTCACATTCATCTCCAACACTGGCACCACTGCTTGCCCACAACACAGAGGTGGCTGGACGGCCGCCAGGATCTCCATCCTGGATGGGCCTTTTCATTGCAACCGCCCCCATGGCCGTGTGCTCTCATCACCGCCTCCACATTGCGTCGATGCGCCACCATAGTCCACCACTCCGCCACCTTCCCGCCAAAATCCGTTGCTCCTCCACACTCCCCGTCGTGCACCGACGAAGACCACCTAGTTCTGCAACCGCCAACAGCACTACCACCCACACTGCCCCAGTGACGTCCCACCTACGCGCGAAGGGGGGCCATCAGGAAGCGCCGCCATCACCTGCCGCCTTCAATAGCCGGGCATGGCTGCCACCGCTGGCACTGGTAGCGATCGGGAAGAGGAGTGGCGCCTCTTTTTTAGGGTTTGGGGTCCTCCAAAGTTGCTCACGCGAACGGTCGTGAGGAGAGGGGAAAGTCTGAACTAGTCCATTCAGAGAAACTTTAGTCCTATATGATGTCCTAGGCACAACCCACCACTAGATCCAGAACGAGCACAAGACATGTGCTGCTTCACACCAAACTGGATGTCGTGACAAACACCTGTCCGGCTGTTTGTGTGATCTACTTCAAGTGTACCACCTGCAACCAACCGCCAGCCATCTGCGCTACAAATTGAGAGAAAACCCGACAGGTCTAGCCGTTGATGCAACACACTATCGACATTGTGCTGCCTCACAGTAGTGCCTAGCTCCATCGCGTCAACTGCCGCCACCCACACTCCTGCAGAAGCTACCTCCTCACTCGCGAAGGAACGTCTCTGAGGAACACTTTCCACCTTTAACAGAAGGGTGGCGCTGCCGCCACTGTGGGATGGCAAAGTCGACGACGAGCTAAGATCCAGAGCACAGACTTGTCAGGGCAACTTCAACGCGGTACACCAAATCGCTTCTAAATGTTTGTACCGGACTGTCTGGACATCTTTTGCCATCCAACGCCCATCACCAAATCTGTCCAGACTGGTCTGAACATCCAAAATCCCACAAATCGAAACCAACCGTAGGGGTAGTTTGTGGACGCCCGAATCTTCACTATGTATGCATCTGACACGCTCGGCCCACCCAAAAACCTTCGCTGACACGTTTGCTCTCGAACCCTCCGCCTGCATTCATGCTACTCAAAGCAAACGCGACCGGACGGGCGCCTACCTGCATTGATGTTGGTCAGACGGACATGACCAGAGGGTTGACCGACCAACATTCACTCCGAAGTGGCGACCGAGAGGCCTACTCTAGCCGCTGCGCATGCATTGAAGTGGCGCCGGTCCACCTGTCCTAGCTATTTAAGCCGGCCGGTGGACATAATGCCCTACCCACACCACACTTGCTCGTCTCACCTCCTCCCATGCGCACACCTCCATAATTGACCTTCGCAATGGGCAAGTCCGACAGGAGCAAGTGGTTCTTCGCGCGCTCCTCGAATCCGACAATAGCTTCAAATAGTGGTGTCACCGCCCAAGTCTCCCAGCCCATCGATGTTGGTGGTGTTCGTTTTGGTGTACATTGTTGAAGTTTCCCTCAAGTGCTGGTTTATGTCACCTGCGGAGTCACCCAAACGAGCGATCCGGGAGGCAGCTCTTTTATACGGAGTTTGCTTTGATGGCGAAACGTACTCTAGACATGGAAACACATCGGAAGCTCGAAATATGTTCATCACTCACTATGGATTGTGTCAGCCTAACCTGATAAAAGCCATAGCCCTTTTTATCATGGTAACATGGTTCTCATTTCATGTAATAAGAAGTAACTTACCAACCTTAAAAACCTGAAAAACTGTAGAACTCTAGCATTTACATAAAGCATTGGCAGCCAAGAAGGCACATACATTCAAGACCGAAGAACCCATGAGCTTGACGCCAACGTCCATCACCAGTCTCCTGCACCACTAGCAGCAACAATTAATAGAAGTGTGACGGATCACCTCTTCACCTGAACCCGACGCAGATCCATCGCTGATATGCAGCTTTTTGGACATCCAAAGTAGCTTGCCAAAGCCAAAGTCATTGTCACTAAAGAATCTGACCGAAGCAGCATTTCGACACGCCATCGAACTTCAGATCTGGCACCCCCACTCGACGATGATGTCGGAGGAGGAAACTATACCTGCCAGCCACCAACCACGAACCAAGCACAGGAACCTCCGTCTTCCAGTTGTCGTCGACGCATACCACAGTCTGCATCCGCCCCTCAACTACCTCCCAAGCCTGCGCCGATGCTGGAGCAAAACTTCGTCGGAGCCCGAGGATACAAGTCCATCGTAGGGATGTCGTCGCCGCCACACCATCCCCACTTGAACAGACTAGCAACCAGATCCATCACCCGCCAACAAGCAGAACTGCGTGTCGACAAAGGATCTGAACCTTTATTATTTGGCGCCGCCGTCGCCTTTGCCAAAACCATGACGTTGAACAACCAAAAAACTAACCTACTAATAAACCCTAAAATCTGAAGATACACTATCTGTATGCGCGGGCCTGACGATCCCTCATCACCAACGGCCGTGAGGTCGTCGGCGGAGGAGAGCCGCTGGAGGACGCCGCCCGAAGAAGGTTCCCCTCGAAATCCTAGCCGCATTAGCCGTCACAAGAGGGTTAGGATTTTTTGTGGGGGGAGGGGGAGGGGACAGGGTTAGGTTTTCCCGGAAAAAAAGTATAGTAGAAAGCCGTAGCCGTTCGTCGTCGTTGGCGGCACCGCTCACGTGGCCGGGCCGTAGCCCCTACGTATGCGTCACACGCACACTGACTGCAGTGGTGTACTGCACGGCAGCGCTCTTCATCCTTCTCATCCCTTCCCGTCCATTCCCCATCCCCATCCCCGCCACCTACCTGCTTCGGCATCCGCCAGAGCGCCAACGCCAAGCCCACCACTCCCAAAAGCGGAGCAGCCCTCCTCCCCCCTCCTCCTGCTGCTAATCTTGGGTCCGTCCGTCCGTCCGTCCGTCCGAGGCAGGAGGGCGCGGGTTCGGAGGCGCACGCGATCGATCGCGATTGGAGTGCCGATCGCGCCGCCGGAGGTTCGAGGGCGGGCGCTTGGAGGTGATGGGGCGGCTCTTCCTGATGCACCTCGAGGGGAACGCCTACAGCTGCAAGTTCTGCCGCACCCACCTCGGCCTCGCCGCCGACATCATCTCCAAGGTGCCCCTCCCTTCCCTCGTCCGTCCCCTTCTCGGCTCTCGCGGGCAAATCCCCTTCTTGATTGCTTGTCGCGCGGGGTCTCATGGCGGATGTGACTGACGGCGGCGTGTTTTCCGTTCCTCGCAGAACTTCCATTCCAAGCACGGCAAGGCGTATCTCTTCAACAGGGTGTAAGTGTCGCCCATCCCTTCCCCTTGATTTCTTCCTCTGCTTTGCTGAATTTGAGGCCGGGGCCTGCCTGTCGACCGGAATTTGTGGGGAAAACAATGAGAATCCTCTAGGCGGTTGCTCGTCTCGTCTGGGCGATTCGGCGTTTCTTGAAAACGGATTCGGACGCCGGGACACTCGCCTGCTCCGTTCTGCAACCGCCAAGAACAATGAGGAATCTGGAACGTGTTGCAGGGGCATACATAACGCATACTCTGCTACTCGTAGGCCACAGCCGCTTTTGGGACGAAGGGAAAGTAAATCGGGTAGGACGTTGCATAGGGTGGGATCTCTCTCTCTTTCTCGCTTGAGAAGAAATGGTAAAGAATCCAAGGGACAAGGAGTGGTGGTTTCAGCCTTTCCGGTCACAGTTTCCTGTCATCTTCTTTTCATGGAGCGATTGACATACCTAGTACTGTGTTAGACATTCTGAACCTGCCAAATAAGCCTTGATGTTCCAGGAGTAGTTCAGTCAGGCTGGTTCCGATGCTGATTCTACTCTTAACATTCTCCATCCTGGATATAATTGACTTCCAATGCAGTCTTAACGTTATCTACTTGCATGAACAACGCTCCATATGTTTGACCACTTATGTGATCACTAGCAGCTAAAGTTACTTCGTACACAACCACTCAATATGTTTGTAGTCGATCCCCGATTCATGCAACTGCAAATCGCTAGAGTTATTAGCATCCAACAATACAGTGACTAGATGTCCATTGGTAGAACCAGGGATCCTAGCGGACCTGCTCCGTAGGTTGTAGGGAAAGGATGGAGTAGGACGGGGTGATGATCGGGCGCGCCGGCGGCTGGGCGCCGTTGCGTCGGAGGGAGATGGCGGCGCTGGCTAGGGTTAGAGGCAGCTAGGGTTCAGCCGGGCAATAGGGATAATAATATTCTTATTGCTTGATTCCAAAAAGAGTCTTACAGCCTATATTTATAACCTAGATAACTTGCATAAGAATTAACCTAAGCTAACTTGTGGGCTAAGATTGCCCGGTGGGCCTAGCTATACCGGCCATAACACTTCTCCCCGCCTGCACAAACAGCTCGTCCTCGAGCTGTAAGGTGGGGAAGCGCTTGCGGAACTCCTCAAGGCGATCAACCAGCGTCAAACACCTTCTCGACAGCTGGGGCGGCCAGGTCGGCGGCGACGGCGTCCTCCGGAATGTAGTCTGCAACCTCTAGGTAGAAGAGTCGCGGGCAGGCATGGCCGGGCGTGTAGGGCTCGTCGCAATTGAAGCACAACCCTTGGCGGCGACGCTCGAGTAGCTTGGCTGAGGTGAGCCGGCGGAACGGGCACGCCGCGGTCGCGGCGAGGGGTGCCGCAGAAGCCTGCGCAGGCCGACCTTGCGTGGAATCCGGCCCGGGTAGCGACCCAGCGGTCCGGGACGGTGATTCCTGCTGGATGGCCATCGCGCGGCGCTCGAACGCGCGGGCGTAGTACATGGCCGACTGGAGATCCTGGGGTCCCCAAAGCTCCACGTCCACGCGGATGTGATCCGGAAGTCCACCGACAAAGAGGTCGGCCCGCTGCTGCGCCGTCACGCCCGACGCATGGCATGCCAGGGCCTGGAAACGGTCGGCGAAGTCCTGCACCGTGGAGGTGAAGGGAAGGCGGCCGAGCTCCGCCAGGCGGCTCCCGCGAACCGGAAGCGCTCCCAAGGGGGCATGCTGCCCTCGTCCTGCTCGAGGGCGTAGTACCAGGTCTGGGCTGCACCGCGGAGGTGGTAGGATGCCAGCCAAGTGCGCCCCGACGCGAGCATGCGCTGGCCACAGAAAAACTGCTCACACTGGTTGAGCCAGTTAAGCGGGTCCTCCGTGCCGTCATAAGTGGCAAAATCGATCTTCGCGAACCGTGGCGGCGTTGGGTCGGCGCGCCATGGCCGACCGCCTCGGCGGTGCGGAGCAGTGATGATGACGGCGCCCGGTCAACGGTTGGGAGGCCGTCGTAGGCCCCCGCGGAGCCGGACGAGGCCCCAGACTGCAGCGTGGGTACCGGTGGGTCCCCGGCCTCTGTGTAAACTGGCGGTGGCGACGTCCCGGTTAGCCAGGCCGGGATCGGGGACCGTGACGGCGGAAACCGGACCTGCTGGATCGGAAGTCCTCCGGTGTGGACTAGCCCAGTCTGGAGCTGGGCGGCGGCGGTGGGAGCTGGACCGGCGCAGGCGGCGCGGGCCACTGCGGCGCTGGGGCGAGCGCGGGTGGCGCCGCGAGAACCGGCGCGGGCCACTGCGGCCAGGACGACGCTGGGGCGGGTGGCGGCTGGAGTGACGGATGGGCCCCAGCGATAGCCGCGGGTACCGAGTACCAGGGCAGGTGCAGCAGCGGC
Organism: Triticum aestivum; assembly: GCF_018294505.1. NCBI lineage: Eukaryota > Viridiplantae > Streptophyta > Magnoliopsida > Poales > Poaceae > Triticum > Triticum aestivum. Next base: position 16,028,263 of record NC_057805.1, read on the forward strand.
GGGGGCCCGCCGGTGTAGCCCGCCTGGAACAGCAGCAGGGGCGTCCCGCTCGGGCCCGACGCGTTCTGGATCGGCCAGTGCGTCGCCGGGTGGCTGTAGGCGGGGGGCGCAGCCGGCGGGGTGGTGTGCGGGCCGGCCAAGTATAGGGAGATGCCCTGGACGGCCGTCACGAGGTCCCGCAGGGTGCTGGTCATCTCCTCCCGCGTGAAGACGGAGGTTGTCGGCGGCGCGGAAGTGACGGGGGCCGGTGGCGCGGAGGTGATCGGGGCCGGCGGCGTTGGGGACTCGGCAGTGGTCATCGGGGCGGTGGTGATGATGGGCAGCGGCGGCGTGGGTGTTGATGACGACATGATCGAACCCGAGTCTCTGGATACCAAATTGGTAGAACCAGGGATCCTACCGGACCTGCTCCGTAGGTTGTAGGGAAAGGATGGAGTAGGACGGGGCGATGATCGGGCGCGCCGGCGGCTGGGCGCCGTCGCGTCGGAGGGAGATGGCGGCGGCGGCTAGGGTTAGAGGCGGCTAGGGTTTCGGCTCCTCTGGGAGCCGGGCAATAGGGATAATAATATTCTTATTGCTTGATTCCAAAAAGAGTCTTACAGCATATATTTATAACCTAGATAACTTGCATAAGAATTAACCTAAGATAACTTGCATAAGAATTAACCTAAGATAACTTGTGGGCTAGGATTGCCCGGTGGGCCTAGCTAAACCGGCCATAACATCCATGGACCTTCAGGGCCAGTTTGCTGATGAGTAAAAGATACTATTTCACAACTCACCTGAACTTTTGCCTCCATCTTGTTTGCTAGATCAACAAATCAAGTATCAACTATATAACCTACTAGCTACTACTGAATACTGATACTTGAGGCTCACTAGTGGAAAATGGAAGGCAGAGGCAAACTATGCACACATTTTCTGCATTATTTGACTCTTGTTTGCTATTTACGCTTGCTGGTTGCTTTGGTAGGAAAGGAGTAGGGGAGTGCTCCAACAAGAAGCCATTGGGGTCAAAGAGGTTGCCACCGCAATCAGAATTATATCACCCATAATAGTTCAGGTGCCTTGCGCCGAGTTGTCCCCTTGGGTCTCTACCTGGCCTTTTTCATTTGTTACCTCCTGACCGGTTTAGGGATTTTCCCTGAGCTTAACTTCGTTACCTCGGGTCTCCTTAACTGATTGATGTATTGGCAAAGCACATCAAAAAATACATTGGCAGTGCCCTGTTACCATTGAAACGAGAGATCTGATCTGGGTCATTAAACTGCAAATCAAGATCTTCCATCAGATACACCAGCTCTCTCCTCAATTTGGATCTTTGATATAAGCTCATCCCTAACCAGGAGACAAAAAGGATAGCTTAGTCATAGGCAGCAAACACAAATCTCTGCAGGCTTTGAAAGAAATACATACCTGACATATCCATTCATTACCACTGTGAATACTCCAATGTAGTAGCCTATAATAATTGGCGGTTATTGTTGAAGAAATGAGAAACAACTAGTTCACAGTTGCAATCTTGTGAACTCTGACTTTCTATGTAACAGTTTTTTTTTTTTTTTTGTGGAGCAACGGACAGTGGGAAATATGCAACAGCTTTGGAAGTGTGCAACTGGCAGATATAGACTTTCTGTGCAACTATTGACTTTATAGCGTGCAACTTGGCCAAGTGAGAAATAAGTGTAGTTGGAAATAGCAATTCCACTAAAATATAAGTGGTACTGTGCTCTTTAATAAGCAGTGATCTAACATTTTAGTGCTTCCTTCACCGGTTTAGCCCAGTAACAAAACGCTGGTATTCTGAGATGAGTTGTACTGTTTACAAAACGCTATCCTCCAGCAGATTTGTGATTAACTCATGTATCTTGTGGCAGTGTCAATGTTACATCTGGTATAAACGAGGATCGCATGATGATGACAGGGCTGCATACTGTTTCCGATATCTTCTGTGTTGGTTGTGGATCCATTGTTGGATGGAAATATGTAAGATCTTGTGATGGTTATTTTGCGATATCCTGTGCATTGCCTGTCCGTCCATCCTCTAAGCTGTATGGTGCCCCTGCTCTAGGAGGCTGCACATGAGAAGAGCCAGAGGTACAAGGAAGGAAAGTTTATTCTGGAGAGGTGACCACCTTAACTAAAAACATCTTGTGATGATGTTGAAACAAATGAATTCAGGTACTCGGTTTCTAATATATAGTTGAACCTTTTTTGTGGCGGATTGAGCAGGTTTAAGGTGTCGGGCCCTGATGGTAGCCACTACTGGGGGGTGACACATGATGCTCATCATGGGGGTGGAAGCGACACCGATGACTTATGAAGGGCGACCGACCGACGTGCGAAAACCTGCAGTTCATCCCTGTAAATAACCCTGGAGTCGGGCCTTAGTTACTCCGGGGGGCTCGCTTCCATTCAAAAGCGCCTCCCGGCGTAAAAATTATTAATTCTAGGTGATATTCTCCCAGCAAGCTGTCTGGGAGACCTAATACCTTCTGTATATGAACAAATGTATCATTGTAGCCCCTAAAAGCTGTTTGTTGTGTTGCTGGAATGCCAATAAATTCTGTTTCTGAAGTGATCTAATCTGCCAGGTGGTTCAACTGTGTGTTCCATTCTTTTTCTTGAAAAGGGAATTTCGGGCATCTTTGCCACACTTGTCTCTCTTTTTTAAGAAACTTCCTTTCCGATTTTTTAAAACTGAAACCATCATGTTTTTTTACAAACTACCAAAAGAAAGCAACTGTGAAAGTAGGATACCTGGGGCGCAACATAGAACTCATGTTTTGGGCATCCACAAGCCGGATCCTCGAAACATGAGATGAAAATACTCAGGTTTAACAGGCATAACAGGCAACAATTCAGACACTGCCTCTACAACCATCAGCAAGTACCAAATATACATTAGCACATTGCCAACAAAACATTCCCTAAAATGCCAGCATATGAAGTCCATAGCAGAGGTACTGTAACAGACGCCAGCATACCGTTTTGAAGACTTCACTTGCTACCGTTTCGAACACTCTTGCTTTTCCTGTTTTTTTTCCTGCAAAATCGCCCAATCGTTAAGTCATCTAGCAATCATGCTAACAACAACACAAGGTCTGTTATTATCAAACATAACACTATTTCTCATCAATTTCCAAACTGAAAAAAGACAGATGGATGGTTTCAGTTAAATGAAAATTGGAAAGGAAGCTGTCTTTATTACTACTCCCTCCGTTCGGAAATACTTGTTGGAGAAACGACTGGCCCTATGTCACCGAGTTCTTGCTCTGACAAAAAATTGTAAAGTGATAGTTGGAGGGAGGGTTGCCTGAATTGTGGTGGTATTTTTGTTAAAAAATACTCCTCGAGAAACAAAAAGGTTTGCCTTGTGCTTGATCCAGTGGATCTCATTGAGCATCCGGCGATGCATCCATCATACGCCATGGAGATGTGGTCCAGAGAAACACGCCGTGCCGTGTGCACGTATCCGTGTCTGCACGAGTAGCAGTGATGCATCGCCATCATGAGATGGACACAATGATGCCCTGATGGGGGGGCAGCGACGCCGCGTCGCTGCCCAACCCAGCCGCACACACGTCAACACCACCCCGACCCAGCTACGCTACGCTACGCTGGATCCGATTGTGATTTAATGAGTGGTGTGCTCTTCTATTTTTGGTGCTTAACGTAATGTCTGCTTCCGCGTACGTACGATGGACTGCGTAGGATTCTGAAAGCAACGGGGAACACTTGAATACACGGCAACATGGGTGGGGCGCTGGGGCCCTGCTCCTGTCCACCATCTAACGTTCAGGCATGCGCCAGTGTTGCTAACCTATAAGTAGAAAATGGAAATTTAGGTAGGATAGAACTAATAGCAAAACGCATGCGCGCGCAGCAAACAAAATTATCCGGCCATGTCGTGCATCTCCAACGCGGATCACCACATAGACATCACCGAATGTCCGCAAACCGTTCTAAACGTGCCTGTACATATCCGGCTCGACGCCCGGTCATCTAACTTGAGTCACAACACGTCCGTCCAGTTTATTAGACATATCGAACACGAAATATAGGCGTGCAGCTCGTAGCCGATGGTGACCTCGTAGGCGTGCCCGCCTACGAGGCCACCAGCACCCCCGCCGTCGTCCACACCCTCGTTGACACCGTCACATGCACACCGTTGTTGTTGTTGTTGTTGTTGTTGTTGTTGTCGTCGTCGTCGTCGTCGTGGCGTCAGTGGGGGAAGGCCCTCCAGGCATCGTGACATCCCTCTTCGGTCGTCACCTTGCGCCGCTTGTCCTCGGGTTGGAGACGGATGGCTCGCTTAGACTCCTCCAGCCTCACTTGGAGGAGTTGGGTGTTGATCCGACGCTGATGACAGCGGTGAGTGTCCGACTCGAGGGTGTGGTCCTGGACTGATCAAGGGCCCAATCCTTCGCAAGCGTGAGCTCTCCGAGCACCCAAGTTGGCGCCACGTGGGGCTTGCGAATGCCGCCAGGCGTCTTGCCACTTGGACGCCGACCCCTTTGAGGTAGTAGTGGAGCCGTGGTGACGGCTTCGACAGCAGGAAGGACTACTCCTCCTTCTTGATAGTTGGGAGGACGGGCGCCTGTGTGCCTGGTTGGCAGTGCGGAGGGGACGACGACTCCTCTTTGATGCGACATTCGATCTGGACTCCACGGTTGCACAAAGGAGATGTGGACTCTCCTTGACGGAGCCGTGGACGACGACATGCCCAGCGACCATGTGTAACGACCAATGAAGGTACGGGAGAGGAGAAATGTGTGCTGGTAGGGTTTGTAGAGGAGGAGACCAGCTAGCTTTTAAGCCCGAGTAAGCTTCTCGGTTGTCGCCGCCGTGAATGCGGGAGATAGGCGGTAGGTTGGTCAGCCAGTGTGAATTTGCGAAGGGTTCTAGAGTCGGACAGTCAGAGTGGGTTTTTGGGTGGGTCTGAGGTGTTGAACGTCCGAACCCCTCGAGAGCTCCCCTGATTTTTTTAAAACAAGCACTCCATATATTACTTGATTAGAAGGTTATTACAATCATTCGTTACAACGTACGCCATGCAGCGCGAAAAACTACTAAGAAGAATGCGATCAGACCTACTATCAAAATTATATACTTCGCAATCTCGTGTGCCACTCCATTGACGCGGTGATTAATTTTGAAATTTTAAAATTTTGTAGCAGCCTAAAGATACTTAATGCCTCCTCCTTGAGATCAACCATAGGGGACCAGTCAAGATTTTCATTTGCCAGTAAAGAAACCACAAAACCATAATCAGTCTCCATCACAACAGAGAGCAGATCCGGAACCCTCTCACCATCCTCTCTCCATCCCATCCCGACCCCTGTGTCGCCCTTGCTCGGGGCGACTCGGGTGGTGCCATAACCCTAGCTGTCGGGGGCGTCACTTCCTACCTCCCCTCCTACCGTCGTCGCCGGGGGACACCATCGGGTTAAGCCTAGGGCCGACGGCGGTGGCAGGGGTCTCCCTGTTTCCCGCGGCATGGTAGTGGTGCGGGGCCCCTCGACGTGAGAAGGCGCGACCATTCAGATCTTGGCGGGCCGGCAGTCGGTCCTGCTTCGGGCGGCGGTGGCCTGTTATGCGGCGGCGGGCCACCTGACTCTGATCGGCGGCGGTGGCGTGGTGGGTCTGGTGGACGAGCCGGTTGCGCGTGTGGTTTAGCCTCCAGTCAGATCTGACCTGGACGGTGGGGCCTGCTCGCTGCATGGTGGCAGAGATCGGCGGCGGTCCCGTGCACACGATGTCGGATGGAGGTTCATCGAGTAGATCCGGTTGAGAACCTTGCTCTTCGCTACTTGCCACTGCCGGCGATGGCGGCGCTCTTCTGTGTCGTCCCCTTCTTGAAGGCATCATTCTCGGTGTCAAAACCGGCAGATCTCGGGTAGGGGGTCCCAAGTTATGTGTCTGAGGATCGATGGTAACAAGGGACAATAGGGCCACGATGTTTACCCAGGTTCGGGCCCTCTTAAAGGAGGTAAAACGCTATGTCCTGCTTGATTATATTTAGTGTGTATATAAGGATTACAAGAGTTGAACTACCTCGAGATCGTAATGGCTAAACCCTAGCTGTCTAGCCTATGAATCTTCGTCCTTTCTACGGACCTAACCCTCCGGTTTATATAGGCACCGGAGGGGCCTAGGGTTGTACAGAGTCGGTTTGCAGAGGAAGGAAATAGTACATCTAGACCAAACTTGCCGTCCACGCACATAGGAGTCCAACCCGGACACGGGGGATAACCTTCTTCTTTGTCTTCATGGCCCATCAATCCGGCCCATATCGAATAGACCGGACACCCGAGGACCCCCTAATCCAGGACTCCCTCAGTAGCCCCTGAACCAGTCTTCGATGACGATGCGTGTGGCACGCGGATTGTTTTCGGCATTACAAGGCGGGTTCCTCCTCCCGAGTATTTTAATTAGGCCTCCTACATAAAGGGATTGTGGCCGGTTCTGCATAATTAATACAACCCTTAGCCACAAAGGCAAGGCGTCCAAATAGAAACAGTGCCTTTACTGACAACTCTTCTGACGAAGCGTCACACTTGACTTTTCAACACTTCGAACCGTTTTCACGCTCCTCGCTTCGTGTTTCGAGGCTTGGCCTCCATTGGCACGTCTTGTCAAAACAGAGATCATGCCCGCCCATTACGGGATTCTCATCAATATGGTTTGGGTAATCCAACCACACCTTACGCACGATTTCGTTGGGAGCAGGCGAGTTTTATGGCTTAAGAAGGGGACGCTTGGCATTTTCACCATCCATAAAAGGGTAAAGACCCCTCCTTTTTCTTCACGCCTTCCTCTAGCTCTGTCTCCCAATCTCCAAGCTCCAGCGCCCACAACTCCGACCTCCTCCACCGCCGCCACCCTTCTCAGCAATGGCCGGGTCCGGCTCCAAGGGCAAGTGGGAGGCCTCCACCATCACCGAAAAGGACGTCAAGGATCTCCGGAGCGCGGGCTATCTGTCCGCAGACATCGCACATAGGATTCCAAATAAAGATCAGGTTGTTCCTACTCCAGAGCCTGGTGAGAGGGTTGTGTTCATCCCCCATTTCCTTCGGGGGCTAGGATTTCCTATCCACCCCTTCATCCGGGGTCTTATGTTTTTCTACGGGCTAGATTTCCACGATCTAGCCCCAAATTCCTTCCTCCACATATCGGCTTATATAGTCGTGTGTGAGGCTCTCCTTGTTGGAAATATGCCCTAGAGGCAATAATAAAATGGTTATTATTATATTTCCTTGTTCATGATAATTGTCTATTGTTCATGCTATAATTGTGTTATCAGGAAATCGTAATACATGTGTGAATACATAGACCACAACATGTCCCTAGTGAGCCTCTAGTTGACTACCTCGTTGATCAACAGATAGTCATGGTTTCCTGACTATAGACATTGGATGTCATTGATAACGGGATCACATCATTAGGAGAATGATGTGATGGACAAGACCCAATCCTAAGCATAGCACAAGATCGTGTAGTTCGTTTGCTAGAGCTTTTCCAAATGTCAAGTATCATTTCCTTAGACCATGAGATTGTGCAACTCCCGGATACCATAGGAGTGCTTTGGGTGTGCCAAACGTCACAACGTAACTGGGTGGCTATAAAGGTGCACTACGGGTATCTCCGAAAGTGTCTGTTGGGTTGGCACGAATCGAGACTGGGATTTGTCACTCCGTATGACGGAGAGGTATCTCTAGGCCCACTCGGTAATGCATCATCATAATGAGCTCAATGTGACCAAGTGTTTGGTCACGGGATCATGCATTACGGTACGAGTAAAGTGACTTGCCGGTAACGAGATTGAACAAGGTATTGGGATACCGACGATCGAATCTCGGGCAAGTAACGTACCGATTGACAAAGGGAATTGTATACGGGATTGATTGAATCCTCGACATCATGGTTCATCCGATGAGATCATCGTGGAACATGTGGGAGCCAACATGGGTATCCAGATCCCGCTGTTGGTTATTGACCGGAGAGTCGTCTCGGTCATGTCTGCATGTCTCCCGAACCCGTAGGGTCTACACACTTAAGGTTCGGTGACGCTAGAGTTGTAGAGATATTAGTATGCGGTTAACCGAAAGTTGTTCGGAGTCCCGGATGAGATCCCGGACGTCACGAGGAGTTCCGGAATGGTCCGGAGGTAAAGATTTATATATGGGAAGTCCTATTTTGGCCACCGAAAAATGTTCGGGATTTTTCGGTATTGTACCGGGAAGGTTCTAGAAGGTTCCAAAGTGGGGCCCACCTGCATGGGGGGACCCACATGAACGTGGGTAGTGGGGTCAAGGCCCCACACCCCTGGTCAAGGCGCACCAAGATCCCACCTTAGAAGGAATAAGATCATATCCCGAAGGGATAAGATCAAGATCCCTAAAAAAGGGGATAACAATCGGTGGGGAAGGGAAATGATGGGATTTCTTTCCCCCACCTTTGCCAACGCCCCAATGGACTTGGAGGGCAAGAAATCAGCCCCCTCCACCCCTATATATAGTGGGGAGGCGCATGGGAGCAGCACCCCAAGCCCTGGCGCCTCCCTCCCTCCTGTGACACCTCTTCCTCCCCGCTTGCGCTTGGCGAAGCCCTGCCGGGATCCCGCTACTTCCACCACCACGCCGTCGTGCTGCTGGATCTCCATCAACTTCTCCTCCCCCCTTGCTGGATCAAGAAGGAGGAGACGTCCCCGCTCCGTACGTGTGTTGAACGCGGAGGTGCCGTCCGTTCGACGCTAGGATCATCGGTGATTTGGATCACGACGAGTACGACTCCATCAACCCCGTTCTCTTGAACGCTTCCGCGCGCGATCTACAAGGGTATGTAGATGCACTCCTCTCTCTCTCGTTGCTAGATGACTCCATAGATTGATCTTGGTGATACGTAGAAAATTTTAAATTTCTGCTACGATCCCCAACACTCCTCCACATCCCCCCACACTTCGGCCTGTGGCTCAAAGTCTTCAATCTGAAGCCGAAGGTGGTCGACGGACAGCATGCGGATTGTGGCGGAGCTATGGTAAGCAAGCTTCCCAACGCAATCTGGCCAAAAGGGGCTCTCGTGGAGACAGTCAAGGTATGACAGCAGGAATGGTTCTATATCACTGAACCCTGCGACGCCACCTGGGCGACCACGCCTGATTTTAGATCCGGACCCCCCGTGAGACTCACCTCATGGACCGCCAAGGGCCTTGATTGGGGGTCCAAATCGGAGGTGAAGATGCTCCAGAAGCGCATCTTCGACATGTTGGGTGAGAACACTGGTCTCATAAACGTGATTCAAGTGATGCTCTTCCGCCGCACCCTTCCCTGCCAGCTCCGGGCCTCCCCCATGTGGGAGTTCAATCTGGAGGAGCCACGGACCCTGAAGCGCTTCTTCGGCACCACACACGAAGATATATGGAAGCAGCTCTTCAAAGCTCAGAAAAAGTGGCCGAAGAAGACCGAGGACATCAGACTCAACATCAAGAACCCGGCCACGGCGGTAAGCTTAATCTTTCTGAAGACCTATCAGGTCAATATTTCAAATATAATAGAAATTATATTGCCTGCTTTCCTTACAGGTCTGGACGGCAAAGGCGGAGCAGATCAACTTTCTGGCACCGCTGCCTGAGGACCCGGCCACACCCCAGCTAACGAAGATGCTGGTCCCGGCGCCCTATCAGGCGTCGGAGAAGAAAACCAAGAAGAAGAAAGGCAAGGAGGCCAAAGGTAGCCCCTGCCCTATGTTGGGGAACGTAGTAATTTCAAAAAAATTCTTATGCACACGCAAGATCATGGTGATGCATAGCAACGAGAGGGGAGAGTGTTGTCTACGTACCCTCATAGACCGTAAGCGGAAGCGTTTTATCAACGCGGTTGATGTAGTCGTACGTCTTCACGATCCGACCGATCCAAGTACCAAACGCACGACACCTCCGAGTTCTGCACACGTTCAGCTCGATGACGTCCTCGCCTTCTCGATCCAGCAAGAGGGGCAAAGTAGTAGATGAGTTCCGGCAGCACGACGGCGTGGTGACGGTGTTGGTGAAGAACAATCTCCGCAGGGCTTCGCCTAAGCACTACGAAAACTATGACGGAGGATAAACTAGAGGGGACGGGGTTGCCGGCACACGGCTTGGTGTTTCTTGATGTGTCTTGGGTGCAAGCCCTACCCCTCTATTTATATGTTGAGCCTTGGGGTCGAAACTTGGAGTAAAAGTCTCCACAAAGTCGGTTTTACCCGAAAGGCAAGAGTCCTTCTCGGACTCCAGGGCCAGACGCCAGGTTTCCCGGCGTCTGGCCCCTGGACTCCGCAAAACTTCCTTTTGCGCTTTCCAAAAACCTCGTGGGCTTTCCCCTTTGGCCCAGATAAAGTGTTCTCGTGCCCAAACATTTCAGGAAACATCCGGAACCCCTTCCGATGGATTCCGGAACCTTTTCGGAGATCAAACACTACTATCCACATATCAATCTTTACTTCCGGACCATTCCGGAGTTCCTCGTCATATCCGTGATCTCATCCAAAACTCCGAACAACATTCGGTCACCAACATACATAACTCATAGTACTATATCGTCAACGAGCGTTAAGCGTGCGGACCCTACGGGTTCGAGAACTATGTAGACATGACCGAGACACCTCTCTGGTCAATAACCAATAGCGGGACCTAGATGCCCATATTGGCTCCTACATATTCTACGAAGATCTTTATCGGTCAGACCGCATAACAACATATGTTGTTCCCTTTGTCATCGGTATGTTACTTGCCCGAGATTCGATCGTCGGTATCTCAATACCTAGTTCAATCTCGTTACCGGCAAGTCTCTTTACTCGTTTCGTAATACATCATCCCGCAACTAACTCATTAGTTGCAATGCTTGCAAGGCTTATAGTGATGTGCATTACCGAGTGGGCCCAGAGATACCTCTCCGACAATCGGAGTGACAAATCCTAATCTCGAAATACGCCAACCCAACAAGTACCTTTGGAGACACCTGTAGAGCACTTTTATAATCACCCAGTTACGTTGTGACGTTTGGTAGCACACAAAGTGTTCCTCCGGTAAACGGGAGTTGCATAATCTCATAGTCATAGGAACATGTATAAGTCATGAAGAAAGCAATAGCAGAATACTAAACGATCGAGTGCTAAGCTAACGGAATGGGTCAAGTCAATCACATCATTCTCCTAATGATGTGATCCCATTAATCAAATGACAACTCATGTCAATGGCTAGGAAACATAACTATCTTTGATCAACGAGCTAGTCAAGTAGAGGCATACTAGTGACACTCTGTTTGTCTATGTATTCACACAAGTATTATGTTTCCGTTTAATACAATTCTAGCATGAATAATAAACATTTATCATGATACAAGGAAATAAATAATAACTTTATTATCGCCTCCAGGGCATATTTCCTTCAGTCTCCCACTTGCACTAGAGTCAATAATCTAGATTACACAGTAATGATTCTAACACCCATGGAGCCTTGGTGCTGATCATGTTTTGCTTGTGGAAGAGGCTTAGTCAACGGGTCTGCAACATTCAGATCCGTATGTATCTTGCAAATTTCTATGTCTCCCACCTAGACTAGATCCCGGATGGAGTTGAAGCGTCTCTTGATGTGCTTTGTTCTCTTGTGAAATATGGATTCCTTTGCCAAGGCAATTGCACCAGTATTGTCACAAAAGATTTTCATTGGACTCGATGCACTATGTATGACACCTAGATCGGATATGAACTCCTTCATCCAGACTCCTTCATTTGCTGCTTTCGAAGCAGCTATGTACTCCGCTTCACACGTAGATCCCGCCACGAAGCTTTGTTTAGAACTACACCAACTGACAGCTCCACCGTTCAATGTAAACACGTATCCGGTTTGCGATTTAGAATCGTCCGGATCAGTGTCAAAGCTTGCATCAACGTAACCATTTACGATGAGCTCTTTGTCACCTCCATAAACGAGAAACATATCCTTAGTCCTTTTCAGGTATTTTAGGATGTTCTTGACCGCTGTCCAGTGATCCACTCCTGGATTACTTTGGTACCTCCCTGCTAAACTTATAGCAAGGCACACATCAGGTCTGGTACACAGCATTGCATACATGATAGAGCCTATGGCTGAAGCATAGGGAACATCTTTCATCTTCTCTCTATCTTCTGCAGTGGTCGGGCATTGAGTCTTACTCAACTTCACACCCTGTAACACAGGCAAGAACCCTTTCTTTGCTTGATCCATTTTGAACCTTTTCAAAACTTTGTCAAGGTATGCGCTTTGTGAAAGTCCAATTAAGCGTCTTGATCTATCTCTATAGATCTTGATGCCCAATATGTAAGCAGCTTCACCGAGGTGCTTCATTGAAAAACTCTTATTCAAGTATCCCTTTATGCTATCCAGAAATTCTATATCATTTCCAATCAGCAATATGTCATCCACATATAATATCAGAAATTCTACAGAGCTCCCACTCACTTTCTTGTAAATACAGGCTTCTCCAAAAGTCTGTATAAAACCAAATGGTTTGATCACACTATCAAAGCGTTTATTCCAACTCCGAGAGGCTTGCACCAGTCCATAAATGGATCGCTGGAGCTTGCATACTTTGTTAGCTCCCTTTGGATCGACAAAACCTTCCGATTGCATCATATACAACTCTTCTTCCAGAAATCCATTCAGGAATGCAGTTTTGACATCCATTTGCCAAATTTCATAATCATAAAATGCGGCAATTGCTAACATGATCCGGACAAACTTAAGCATCGCTACGGGTGAGAAGGTCTCATCGTAGTCAATCCCTTGAACTTGTCGAAAACCTTAAGCAACAAGTCGAGCTTTATAGACAGTAACATTACCGTCAGCGTTTGTCTTCTTCTTGAAGATCCATTTATTCTTGATGGCTTGCCGATCATCGGGCAAGTCAACCAAAGTCCACACTTTGTTCTCATACATGGATCCCATCTCAGATTTCATGGCCTCAAGCCATTTTGCGGAATCTGGGCTCACCATCGCTTCTTCATAGTTCGTAGGTTCATCATGGTCTAGTAACATAACCTCCAGAACAGGATTACCGTACCACTCTGGTGCGGATCTTACTCTGTTTGACCTACGAGGTTCAGTAACAACTTGATCTGAAGTTTCATGATCATCATCATTAACTTCCTCACTAATTGGTGTAGACGTCACAGGAACCAGTTTCTGTGATGAACTATTTTCCAATAAGGGAGCAGGTACTATTACCTCATCAAGTTCTACTTTCCTCCCACTCACTTCTTTTGAGAGAAACTCCTTCTCTAGAAAGGATCCAAATTTAGCAACAAAAGTGTTGCCTTCAGATCTGTGATAGAAGGTGTACCCAACAGTTTCTTTTGGGTGCCCTATGAAGACACATTTCTCCGATTTGGGTTCGAGCTTATCAGGTTGAAGCTTTTTCACATAAGCATCGCAGCCCCAAACTTTAAGAAACGACAACTTTGGTTTCTTGCCAAACCACAGTTCATAAGGCGTCGTCTCAACGGATTTTGATGGTGCCCTATTTAACGTGAAGGCAGCCGTCTCTAAAGCATAACCCCAAAATGATAGCGGTAAATCAGTAAGAGACATCATAGATCGCACCATATCTAGTAAAGTACGATTACGACGTTCGGACACACCATTACGCTGTGGTGTTCCGGGTGGCGTGAGTTGCGAAACTATTCCGCATTGTTTCAAATGAAGACCAAACTCGTAACTCAAATATTCTCCTCCATGATCAGATCGTAGAAACTTTATTTTCTTGTTACGATGATTTTCAACTTCACTCTGAAATTCTTTGAACTTTTCAAATGTTTCAGACTTATGTTTCATTAAGTAGATATACCCATATATGCTCAAATCATCTGTGAAGGTGAGAAAATAACGATACCCGCCGCGAGCCTCAACATTCATCGGACCACATACATCTGTATGTATGATTTCCAATAAATCTATTGCTCGCTCCATAGTTCCGGAGAACGGCGTTTTAGTCATCTTGCCCATGAGGCACGGTTCGCAAGTACGAAGTGATTCATAATCAAGTGGTTCCAAAAGTCCATCAGTATGGAGTTTCTTCATGCGCTTTACACCGATATGACCTAAACGGCAGTGCCACAAATAAGTTGCACTATCATTATCAACTCTGCAATTTTTGGCTTCAATATTATGAATATGTGTATCACTACTATCGGGATTTAACAAAAATAGACCACTCTTCAAGGGTGCATGACCATAAAAGATATTACTCATATAAATAGAAAAACCATTATTCTCTTATTTAAATGAATAACCGTCTCGCATCAAACAAGATCCAGATATAATGTTCATGCTCAACGCTGGCACCAAATAACAATTATTCAGGTCTAAAACTAATCCCGAAGGTAGATGTAGAGGTAGCGTGCCGACCGCGATCACATCGACTTTGGAACCATTTCCCACGCGCATCGTCACCTCGTCCTTAGCTAATTTTCGCTTAATCCGTAGTCCCTGTTTCGAGTTGCAAATATTAGCAACAGAACCAGTATCAAATACCCAGGTGCTACTGCGAGCATTAGTAAGGTACACATCAATAACATGTACTCCCTCCGTTCCTTGATATAAGGTGTATAGATTTTTGAGAAAAAGTCCGAAACATAAGGTGTATTGCGTTGCACCACTCGTTTGGATAATTTTTTTAGGGATTTGATTACATTTCCTTATATCATGTAAGCTCCTCTATTTTCTCATGTCAATTAGTCATGTGTAATCTCACTCAAAACTTGTGAAATTTTCCCTCCACATGCGTTCTTTAATTTCCGTGCCAAAAACTATACACCATATATCTAGGAACGGAGGGAGTATATCACATATACCTTTGTTCACCTTGCCATCCTTCTTATCCGCCAAATACTTGGGGCAGTTCCGCTTCCAGTGACCAGTTTGCTTGCAGTAGAAGCACTCAGTCTCAGGCTTAGGTCCAGACTTAGGTTTCTTCTCTTGAGCAGCAACTTGTTTGCTGTTCTTCTTGAAGTTCCCCTTCTTCTTCCCTTTGCCCTTTTTCTTGAAACTGGTGGTCTTATTGACCATCAACACTTGATGCTCCTTTTTGATTTCTACCTCCGCAGCCTTTAGCATTGCGAAGAGCTCGGGAATTGTCTTATCCATCCCTTGCATGTTATAGTTCATCACGAAGCTCTTGTAGCTTGGTGGCAGTGATTGAAGAATTCTGTCAATGACGCTATCATCCGGAAGATTAACTCCCAGTTGAATCAAGTGATTGTTATACCCAGACATTCTGAGTATATGCTCACTGACAGAACTATTCTCCTCCATCTTACAGCTGTAGAACTTATTGGAGACTTCATATCTCTCAATCCGGGCATTTGCTTGAAATATTTACTTCAACTCCTGGAACATCTCATATGCTCCATGACGTTCAAAACGTCGTTGAAGTCCCGGTTCTAAGCCGTAAAGCATGGCACACTGAACTATTGAGTAGTCATCAGCTTTGCTCTGCCAGACGTTCATAACATCTGGTGTTGCTCCTGCAGCAGGTTTGGCACCTAGCGGTGCTTCCAGGACGTAATTCTTCTATGCAGCAATGAGGATAATCCTCAAGTTACGGACCCAGTCCGTGTAATTGCTACCATCATCTTTCAACTTTGTTTTCTCAAGGAACGCATTAAAATTCAACGGAACAACAGCACGGGCCATCTATCTACAATCAACATAGACAAGCAAAATACTATCAGGTACTAAGTTCATGATAAATTTAAGTTCAATTAATCATATTACTTAAGAACTCCCACTTAGATAGACATCCCTCTAATCCTCTAAGTGATCACGTGATCCAAATCAACTAAACCATGTCCGATCATCACGTGAGATGGATTAGTTTCAATGGTGAACATCACTATGTTGATCATATCTACTATATGATTCACGCTCGACCTTTCGGTCTCGGTGTTCCGAGGCCATATCTGCATATGCTAGGCTCGTCAAGTTTAACCTGAGTAGTCCGCGTGTGCAACTGTTTTGCACCCGTTGTATTTGAACGTAGAGCCTAGCACACCCGATCATCACGCGGTGTCTCAGCACGAAGAACTTTCGCAACGGTGCATACTCAGGGAGAACACTTATACCTTGGTAATTTAGTGAGAGATCATCTTATAATGCTACCGTCAATCAAAGCAAGATAAGATGCATAAAAGATAAACATCACATGCAATCAATATAAGTGATATGATATGGCCATCATCATCTTGTGCTTGTTATCTCCATCTTCGAAGCACCGTCATGATCACCATCGTCACCGGCGCGACACCTTGATCTCCATCGTAGCATCGTTGTCGTCTCGCCAACTTATGCTTCTACGACTATCGCTACCGCTTAGTGATAAAGTAAAGCAATACAGGGCAATTGCATTGCATACAATAAAGCGACAACCATATGGCTCCTGCCAGTTGCCGATAACTCGGTTACAAAACATGATCATCTCATACAATAAAATTTAGCATCATGCCTTGACCATATCACATCGCAACATACCATGCAAAAACATGTTAGACACCCTCTACTTTGTTGTTGCAAGTTTTACGTGGCTGCTACGGGTTGAGCAAGAACCGTTCTTACCTACGCATCAAAACCACAATGATAGTTCGTCAAGTTAGTGCTGTTTTAACCTTCTCAAGGACCGGGCGTAGCCACACTCGGTTCAACTAAAGTTGGAGAAACTGACACCCGCCAGCCACCTGTGTGCAAAGCACGTTGGTAGAACCAGTCTCGGGTAAGCGTACGCGTAATGTCGGTCCGGGCCGCTTCATCCAACAATACCGCCGGACCAAAGTATGACATGCTGGTAAGCAGTATGACTTGTATCGCCCACAACTCACTTGTGTTCTACTCGTGCATATAACATCAACGCATGGAACCTGGCTCGGATGCCACTGTTGGGGAACGTAGTAATTTCAAAAAAATTCCTACGCACACGCAAGATCATGGTGATGCATAGCAACGAGAGGGGAGAGTGTTGTCTACGTACCCTCGTAGACCGTAAGCAGAAGCGTTTTATCAACGCGGTTGATGTAGTCGTACGTCTTCACGATCCGACCGATCCAAGTACCGAACGCACGGCACCTCTGAGTTCTGCACACGTTCAGCTCGATGACGTCCTCGCCTTCTCGATCCAGCAAGAGGGGCGAAGTAGTAGATGAGTTCCGGCAGCACGACGGCGTGGTGACGGTGTTGGTGAAGAACAATCTCCGCAGGGCTTCGCCTAAGCACTACGAAAAACTATGACGGAGGATAAACTAGAGGGGACGGGGTTGCCGGCACACGGCTTGGTGTTTCTTGATGTGTCTTGGGTGCTAGCCCTACCCCTCTATTTATATGTTGAGCCTTGGGGTCGAAACTTGGAGTAAAAGTCTCCACAAAGTCGGTTTCACCCGAAAGGCAAGAGTCCTTCTCGGACTCCAGGGCCAAACGCCAGGTTTCCCGGCGTCTGGACCCAGACGCCAGGGACCTTGCCGTCTGGCCCCTGGACTCCGCAAAACTTCCTTTTGCGCTTTCCAAAAACCTCGTGGGCTTTCCCCTTTGGCCCAGATAAAGTGTTCTCGTGCCCAAACATTTCGGGAAACATCCGGAACCCCTTCTGATGGATTCCGGAACCTTTCCGGAGATCAAACACTACTATCCACATATCAATCTTTACTTCCGGACCATTCCGGAGTTCCTCGTCATATCCGTGATCTCATCCAAAATTCCGAACAACATCTGGTCACCAACATACATAACTCATAGTACTATATCGTCAACGAACGTTAAGCGTGCGGACCCTACGGGTTCGAGAACTATGTAGACATGACCGAGACACCTCTATGGTCAATAACCAATAGCGGGACCTGGATGCCCATATTGAAGGGGAACGCGACAGAAAACTAAAATTTTCCGACCTACGCACCAGCCCAGGACCACTATGGAGACTGCATACATGGTTTGATCTTTTTCGTTACCGACTCGTAGCGCAGCGGGAAGTAGAGTCGATGACGATCGGCGGTGCAGATCCCCGCAGCTAGGATTTACAACCTCCCAACCGCGAGGATGTATACCCTCATCTGCTCCTCAGACAGCCCTCCGGGAGGCGGTCGAACAGCCCCCCGGACGGTGTCGCGGACAGCCCTTCGGGAGGACCTTCGAAACTCGAACGGTCACTCGGACAGCCCTTCGGGAGGACCTTCGAAACTCGGACGGTTACACGGACAGCCCTTCGGGAGGCACTCACGAACTAAGACCGAAACTACGATCTCTCTACAGAGTTGCACACATACGGTGTCATCTATCCGGCAGGGCTTCGCCGTCCAGAACTAGTTCCTGCCGGAACCCAGACAGCCTTACGGCTCTACGAAACTCTTTTCGTGGGAGGGAGAGAAGAAGCCAGATAATGCATGGCATGTGTATGAGAGCAAGGGATGAGTGTGGAGGGCTGCCCCTCCACCTCTATTTATAGGAAATCCCAAGGGGGTAGGGTAGTTTCACAAAAAACCTAAAATGCACATGAATGAAGTCCTTCCACAAGGACCTAGGAGTGAAACCAAGGAACAAGAGGGTCCCCAAGGGGGGATACCCCATGTGGCCGGCCACACCCCCATGAGGGGCCCAAAAAATGGCTCCTATCCATCCATGTCATCCCCAAGATCTTTTGGAGCAAAGCCCCAAAAGGTGGCTTTCCATAAAGTAACCATAAAGCTGATTTTCACTATTCACGACGACATTTTTCAGCGTCTGATCTAACTGAAAATATTTATGTGGGCTAAGAACATTTCCAGTACCCACTAAAATGATTTTCAACGCGTTCCGAAACAATTCCGGTTTTAGTGATTTTCATCTGCGAAACGCATCTGAAGTGGCTCCGGCAGCTCCGGAACATTTCCGGTTTTTATCTCAGAAAATTCCAAAAAGCTTCCAGAATGATTCTGGCATCCTCCAAGAATTATCAGGCATGTGCCGAAACCAATTTGACTTAATGGTGTATCCCGAAACAACTTTTCGGTATCATCGAAACTTATCCGATGACCTCTCTCTGCGGTACGATTCCGCTGTCCGAAACTTTTTCGGTGATTTTCTCTCAGACTCCCTGTCTAGTATTCAGCAGATAGATGACCCTTAAGCGTGTGACCCTATAGGTTCGGTGAAGTATAGACATGACCCGGAACCCCTTCCGATCAATGATCAACATCGGAGCCGTGGACACCCATATTGACCCCAATACCCACACGAATAAATATTCGAGTGAACCTCCAGTTGCCGTGTGCTATTCCTGTTGCTTCGCGATATGTTACAAATACCCGAGGTGAGACATGTTGGCATTCCCGTGGATCAACAACTTGTCCACTATGCTAGTTACCTCGTTACCGGTATTGTTCTCTTTTCTCGTTATCGTGTTCCGGCATCCCCGTGATCAAATCACAAAGTGTCTGGCCAGACGATGATGGATACCGTAACACCGAGAGGGCCCAGAGATATCTCTCCATCATCGGAGGAGCAAATCCCAATCTTGAGCTATCAAGTTACTTGACACACTTTTCCATGAACCCGTAAGCCGCCGTAATAGCCACCCATTTACGGATGACGTTTAACAAACCCCAAAGTTCATGAAGCAAGCATGAAGAAACTCGATACTCTCATGGTCTAAGGAATCATGCAAACGTTAACCATCTCTGTGTTATGTACCAATAAACTT
Source organism: Triticum aestivum (assembly GCF_018294505.1). NCBI lineage: Eukaryota > Viridiplantae > Streptophyta > Magnoliopsida > Poales > Poaceae > Triticum > Triticum aestivum. The sequence continues at coordinate 16,047,996 of NC_057805.1, forward strand.
GTGACGAATGAATCTCATAGCATAACATCAATCTGGGTCGATTCAACACAAATGTTCTCTTAACATTGTGCCCTCAAAGTTGCTGGCATAGACATGCCCATGACCAGGAAAACAGAATCATCATGCAACACTTGAGCTAGTCTTAGAGGCCAGACTAGGAATACTTCTTACCGTTTATTATTCCACACGTGCATTTGAGTCTTCCTCCGAGCCTCGTGGATATTGCAGACTCGAGAATCATTGCAGTTATAGCATGGAACATAAACATAATTATGAACTCGGAGATAAATAATATCATTTATTATTGCCTCTAGGGCATATCTCCTACACATATTGGCTCCTACATATTCTACGAAGATCTTTATCGGTTAGACCGCATAACAACATACGTTGTTCCCTTTGTCATCGGTATGTTACTTGCCCGAGATTCGATCATCGGTATCTCAATACCTAGTTCAATCTCGTTACCGGCAAGTCTCTTTACTCGTTCCGTAATACATCATCCCGCAACTAACTCATTAGTTGCAATGCTTGCAAGGCTTATAGTGATGTGCGTTACCGAGTGGGCCCAGAGATACCTCTCCGACAATCGGAGTGACAAATCCTAATCTCGAAATACGCCAACCCAACAAGTACCTTTGGAGACACCTGTAGAGCACCTTTATAATCACCCAGTTATGTTGTGACGTTTGGTAGCACACAAAGTGTTCCTCCGATAAACGGGAGTTGCATAATCTCATAGTCATAGGAACATGTATAAGTCATGAAGAAAGCAATAGCAGAATACTAAACGATCAAGTGCTAAGCTAACGGAATGGGTCAAGTCAATCAGATCATTCTCCTAATGATGTGATCCCGTTAATCAAATGACAACTCATGTCAATGGCTACGAAACATAACCATCTTTGATCAACGAGCTAGTCAAGTAGAGGCATACTAGTGACACTCTGTTTGTCTATGTATTCACACAAGTATTATGTTTCCGGTTAATACAATTCTAGCATGAATAATAAACATTTATCATGATATAAGGAAATAAATAATAACTTTATTATTGCCTCTAGGGCATATTTCCTTCACCCTAAGGGTCCTTCCGAAACAGTGTCCGGAGAGACCGAAGCCTTCTCTTCCCACGAAGGAGACGAGGAGGAAGAGGCGGAGGAGGTGGAAAGCGACTCCCCCCATAAGGGGAGGAAGAAGAAGAGGGTGACCTCCGAAGACCCGGAGGGGGAGGCACCCAAAAGAGGGAAGCTGACCCTCCCGGACAGTTCGGACTCAGAGTCCGAACTAGTCCTTAAGAAACCTCCCAGGGTGAAGCCCCTGGCCGAATCGTAAGTATTTAGAAACTTAATGTTTATCTTCGGTCTACCTACTTCCATAATGTAAGTTATTTTGTTATTTGCCTTCCAGCCCTTCCCGCGCGCTCCCGCATACTCCATTATCGGTGGGGAATTCTCTGCCGCCCGAAATGGTAGAGAGTGACGCGCCGCCGCGAGCACCCTAGCCTATCGCCATGGAGGACACCGAAGTGTCATCCCGAAGGACCCCTCCTGGCTGAGAGAGGCGAACGAAGCCGTCGAGAGAGCGCCCAAGGTTAATAACTCGGTCGCTGAAGACCTAGGGGAGGCGGCCCCTATGACAACCAACGGTGCGAAGCCCCAACAATCTGGGCCCTAGCCGAACACCATTCTGGAGACCAGCATGACTTCGGGATCGGATAAGCAACCCCCTTCAAAAGAGAGGGGAGGAGCACCAGCTCCATCGGAAGCCTCCATTAATCCGGAGGCGCCCAACGCTCTGGAGGAAGCACTGCAAAGTGCTTCCGTCGTGGCGGAGCACTGCACCCTTATGGGTGTGGTTATGGAGAAGGTTCAGTCTGCTAAAAACAGACTGAATGAAGCCTTCTGCAGCCTACTGACAAGCTTTGAGGTATGCGACGTAATGTTCTAAAAACTTATCATATAGAAGAATAAACTTGTGTACAGACTGTAGCCCCTCAGGCTTTGTCCGGTTTGAAAGAAACCGGACAGAGGATCCACATAGTATTCGGGAGAGTAACCTACTGTGCTGTTATTGTAACAGGCCTCCATATTGGCGGCAACCGCCCATGCCGCAGAAGTTTCCGAACTCAATCGGAAGCATCTGGTGGCAGATGAGGAACTCGACCACATTAATAAGCGGTTCGGCAAGACCCAAGGTATGCCTACGATGTTAAAAAGTTAATTTTTATGTCAGAAGTGATATGTATATGATAACCCACAAGTATAGGGGATCGCAACAGTTTTCGAGGGTAGAGTATTCAACCCAAATTTATAGATTCGACCCAAGGGGAGCCAAAGAATATTTGTAAGTATTAGCAGCTGAGTTGTCAATTCAACCACACTTGGAGATTACTTATCTGCAGCAAAGTGATCAGTAGCAAAGTAGTATGATAGTTTTGATAATAGTGATAGCAGCAATAGCAACGGTAACAGTGATAGTAGTAGTTTTGTAACAAGTGCGGCAGTAATGATAGTAGTAGTAACTTAGCAAGAACAATATAAGATAAATTCGTAGGCATTGGATCGGTAATTTGTTGGATGATATTCATCATGTGACAGTCATAACCTAGGGCGATACGGCACTAGCTCCAGTTCATAAATATAATGTAGGCATGTATTCCGTAAATAGTCATACGTGCTTACGGAAAGAACTTGCATGACATCTTTTGTCCTACCCTCCCGTGGCAGCGGGGTCCAATTGGAAACTAAGGGATATTAAGGTCTCCTTTTAATAGAGAACAAAGCATTAACACACGGTGAATACATGAACTCCTCAAACTACGGTCATCACCGGGAGTGGTCCCGACTATTGTCACTCCGGGGTTGCCGAATCATAACACGTAGTAGGTGACTATAACTTGCAAGATCGGATCTAGAACTTGGATATAATGGTGATAACATAAATGGTTCAGATTTGAAATCATGGCACCTGCGCCCAAATTCACAAGCATTAAGCATGGCAAAGTCATAGCAACATCAATCTCAGAACATAGTGGATACTAGGGATCAAGCCCTAACAAAACTAACTCGATTACATGATGAATCTCATCCAACTCCTCACCGACCAGTGAGCCTACGATGGAATTACTCACTCCCGGTGGGGAGCATCATGGAATTGGCGATGGAGAAGGGTTGGTGATGATGAAGAACGAAGATCCCCCTCTCCGGAGCCCCAAACGGACTCCAGATCTGGCCTCCCGATGAAGAACAGGAGGTGATGGCGACTCCGTCTCGTGGAACGTGATAATTCTTTCTCCTTTATTTTTTCTGGAAAAATAGGATTTTATAGCATCGGTTTCAGGGTCTGCGGGGCCACCAGGTGGGTACAACCCACCTGGGCGTGCCTGGGAGGGCTGGCGCGCCCTGGTGGGTTGTGCCCACCGAGGTGCCCCCCTCCGGTGGCTCTTGGCTCCAGAAATTCTCTTTCATTGTATAAAAAATCCTCGCAAAGTTTCGTTCCATTCTGAGAACTTCTATTTCTGCACAAACACAACACCATGGTAGTTCTGCTGAAAACAGCGCCGGTCCGGGGTTAGTTTCATTCAAAACATGCAAATTAGAGTCTAAAACAAGAGGAAAAGCGTGAGGAAAAGTAGATACGTTGGATACGTATCAACTCCCCCAAGATTAAACCTTTGCTTGTCCTCAAGCAATTCAGTTGATAAACTGAAAGTGAAAAAGAAAAACTTTTATGAACTCTTTTGCTCTTGTTTGCATAAATAAGCTTAAACAACACCCAGGTTTTCAGCCAACATTATACCTAACCATGCCGAAAATAACTCCTAAAAATTATATTAACTCATATCAATGACATAATCAACTAGCTAGCAATAATAAGATATCTCAAACTACAACACGTTATCAAAACAACCATGATATAATATGACAATAGTGGTATCTCGCTAGCTCTTTCTAAGACCGCAAAACATAAATGCAGAGCACCTCCAAAGTTCAAGCAGCGACTAAACATTGTAATTCATGGTAGAAAAGATCTAGTCATGATGCACCCAACATTAGCTACACACAATGCATCAGCATGACAGCAGTGCTCTCAGGTTGTGGCGCTTATTTTAGAAGGTGATGACACAACATAAAAGTAAATAGATAGTCCCTTCGCAGAGGGAAGCAATGATTTGCAGAGGTGCCAGAGCTCAAGTTTTTAAAACAGAGGTAAATGATATTTTGAGACATGCACCCTTCTCACTTACTTCACGACCATCAGTTATCAATATCTTCCATGCTAAACATGCTAGTGGCGGTTCCCAAGCGATAAAAGTAAAAGTTATGACTCCATTAGGAGTTTTTATTATTATTTGTAAGCTCTTTTCTTTTTGCAGTTTGGGACTAGGCATCCCTATTACCGCCCTTTTCTCGTGCAGTGGCGAGTGAATAAACAATCAACCTGAGAATAACCCGCTTAGCGTGGAAGATATCGACCACCTCTTGTCGTTCCATGATCGACCCAGGCACACAAAAAGGATATTTATTTGAAGTTTTTGGAGATGGTACATGCAAATTTACTTAGGACGGCAGGGTAATACCGCATATAGGTACGTATGGTGGACTCATCTGGAATAACTTGGGTTCAAGGTTTTTGATGTACAGGCAGAATTCCCACTTAGTACAGGCGAAGGCTAGCAAATAGGTTGAGAAGCGGCCAGCTAGAGAGCAACAACGTTCATGAACATGCATTATGCGTAAGTAACATTAGACACTAGCATGAGTAGGATATGAACACCATGAACATAAATATCATAGAGGCTATGTTGGTTTTGATTCAACTACATGCATGAACATGTGCCAAGTCAAGCCACTCGAACATTAAGAGGAGGATACCATATCATCATACTACATCACAATCATTTTAACGCAATGTTGACATCCACGATAAATCATTATCCACTCCTGGCTACTTATGCATGGCATGAGAAACTATAATCTCTAATTGTCATTGCAAACATATTTAATCATAATGGGCTGAATCATGGATGCCAGGTTAAACATATTTACAAAAACAGAACAAGTCGAGTTCATACCAGTTTCTCTCTACCACGCCCAGTTCACCGAATATCCTCATTATTGCCTTTCACTTGCACGACCGAACGATGTGAGAATATTAATAGTGCAAGAGTGCCATGGACTAAGCTGGAATTTGCAAACATTTTATTCAACAAGAGAAGACAAGGTAAAATGGGCTCTTTATTAGATCAACAATTATGCATAAGAGAGCCACTCATCATTTTCATTGTGGTCTTCTCCTCAGTACGACTCAAATAAAAAGAAAAGAAATTCAGAGAAACACACTGAAATATTTTTGGAGGTTTTGGTTTTCTTGAACAGGCAAATAAAAGGGAAAAGCAAAAATGAGAAAAACTATTTACACGGGAAAACTCCCAACAAGCAAAAAAAAGAACAAAGAAATATTTTTGGGTTTTCTTTTAGTGCTATTGCTAACTACTCTAGAAAGATAATTAAAAAGAAGCAGGAAATATTTTTGTATTTTCTCAAAGTTTTTCAAACACACAAAAAGACAGCGAGAAAATAAAATTAACATGGATAATACAATAAAAAAGTGTGAACACCGACAACTGAAATGTGTGGACATGAATGTAAAGTCGGTGAGAAACACGTACTCCCCCAAGCTTAGGCTTTTGGCCTAACTTGGTAAGCAGTCAGTAGCCTGGATAGTAGTCGGGGTACTGGGGAGCGGGCATCCACGGATCCCACTGCTGAGGTTCCTCCTCTGTTGCAGCCTGGTCGTTTTGGTAGGCGATGATATCCGCAGGCATAATCCTATATCCGCCCCTGGCAACAGGATCAAACAAAGCAGGAGCAGGCAATGGAATAATATCACGAGCGTCCATGATGAAAACTAGGTTATACGGAATAGGAATGCTAGGGTAATCTCGTGCAGTAAAATGGTGGTGTTCCATGGGTGCGATCTAGGTAGACTTTGGTCAGAGGGTAATCATGAAGGCGTATCTCAACATTAAAGCGAGCTGCCAAACGAGTAGCGAAAATACCACCATGTATTTTACCCTTGGACTTATTAATGTGGAGGCGACGTGCCACAATAGCTCCCAAGCTAGAAGTGTTGTCACCCTCAAGTGCACGACGTAAAACAACAAGGTGTGGTGAACTGAGTGCACCCACCTTCTCTCTAGCAAGCAAGCATTTTGCAATGAAAAGAGCAAAGTAATGAACAACAGGAAAATGCAAGCCAGCGGCAGTGATACCCGACACCCCTCTCTCATCTCCCACTGTCAAGGTATGATAAAAACTTTCAAACTCTGCGGGGCTAGGCTCCGCCAAACTACCATCAGCAGGAAGCAAGCATATTTCACAAAATTCAGTAAGAGGTATCTGATGGGGTTCAGCATATAATTTGAATTGCACCTCAGGAGGATTATTCCTAGGAAGGAAAGTAAAACTTGGAACAAAGGTGTTTGTGAGGAGATGATATTGTTCACATTCAGTTGCGATGAAGTCGGTGAGGCCGGCATTAGCAGCATATTGTGTAAACTCTTGCAGGATTCCCGCCTCTTCCATAAACGGGGTATGCGGCCATTCGCACGACCGTACTTCCAGCAACCGCCGGTTATGGACATCACTGTCAGATGACTCCCCAATAACTCCCTTGGAGTTCTTCTTGGAAGCAAACTTCCTAAAGATATTCATCTTTTCCTAAGAACAAAAATTCCGAAATTTTTAGTCCACAATTTTTTCTCAACAAAACTTTGCAAATTGATAGCAACTACTCATAGGGATACAGAGAGGCCAAAGCAAGCATTCAAACTACTTAGAACTCTAAGAATTCAACATGCAAGCTCATCTACAGAAGCACCAAGAATAACTAGTTATTCGAAATATAAACCACAAAACAAAAACTAATTGGACAAACGGAGGAGTCACATACCAAGCAACAATCCCCCGAAACAGTTTCGGAAATGGAGCTTCGAACAAAGAGATCGAAATCCACGGGTTTGAGAGCAAGAACACGAGAGATAGATAGATAGAGAGAGAGAGAGAGCAATGGAGAATTTTTTCTGGTGGTAGGTGATTATGTGGTGTGAAGGGACAAGTGAGGGGGCCCACGAGGGGACCACAACCCACTAGGGTGCGCCTGGGGGTCCTTGCGCGCCTAGGTGGGTTGTGCCCACGTGGTGCACCTCCCTCTGATATTATTTGCACCAGAAATTCTCAAATATTCAGAAAAAAAATTGTATTAAATTTTCAGAGCATTCTGAGGACTTTTATTTTTGGGTCATTTTTTATTGCACGGGAAATTCAAAAAATAGACAAAATGGTATTTTATTTTATTTAGCTAGTAGGAACGGGAAACAAAAGGTAGGGACATAAAGTAGTGCTTACTATATTCATCAACTTGATGCCTCTAAAAATGATCCATTAATAAGGTTGATCAAGTCTTATTAACAACCACTTTCGATTAGCATGAAACCGAAGAACTTTTGTAAATCACTAAGTTACCTCAACGGGAATATGAATGTCCCCAACAATAAGCATTTCATATTTCTTTTCAATAGTGATTGTCGGAGATTTTTCAATAACATTAATACCATTCACTTGGAATTGTTTCTTCGGAAAGTGCATCGTATGCTCATTACCATTGATATGAAAAGTGACTTTGCTTTTATTGCAATCAATAACAGCCACTGCAGTATTCAAGAAGGGTCTACCAAGGATAATCGACATGTCGTCGTCCTCGGGCATGTCAAGTATAACAAAGTCAGTCAAAATAGTAACGTTAGCAACAACAACAAGCACATCCTCACAGATACCGATAGGTATGGCAGTTGATTTGTCAGCCATTTGCAAAGATATTTCAGTAGGTGTGAGTTTATTCAAATCAAGTCTTTTATATAAAGAGAAAGGCATAACACTAACACCAGCTCCTAAGTTACATAAAGCAGTTTTCACATAATTCTTTTTGATGGAGCAAGGTATAGTTGGTATTCCTGGGTCTCCAAGTTTTTTAGGTACTCCATCCATAAAAGTATAATTAGCAAGCATGGCGGAGACTTCAGCTTCCAATATTTTTCTCTTATTAGTGATGATGTCTTTCATGTACTTTGCATGAGGCATTTTCAAGATATCAGTTAAGCGAGTACGCAAAAAGACTGGCCTCAGCATTTCAGCAAAGCGTTCAAATTCTCCATCATCTTTCTTTTTAGTTGACTTGGGTGGAAAAGGCATAGGTTTTTGAACCCACGGTTCTCTTTCTTTACCATGTTTTCTAGCAATGAAGTCTCTTTTATCATATCGTGTATTCTTAGGTTGTGGGTATCAAGATCAAGTGGAGGTTCTATCTCAACATCACTATCTGGTTCTTTTTTGTTGTTTGATTGAGCATCTTCATGAACATCACCGTTATCTTTTTCATTATCACTAGGTGAATGTTCATTACCAAATTAAGTTTTAGCATCAGAAATAGAAACATCATTATCATTACCAGGAGGTTTTTCTACTTGAGGTTCACTAGAAGCATGCAAGGTCCTATCATTTTTCTTTTTCTTCTTCTTTTTGGAAGGACTAGGTGCAGTGGTGTTATTTCTTTGTGAATCCTGTTCAATTATTTTGGGTGTCCCTCGGGATAAAGTGGTTCCTGAGTCATTTTACCTCCTCTAGTTGCAACTCTCACAGCAAAGTCATGTATGTTGTTATTCATTTCATCAAGCAATTCTCTTTGAGATTTAGCAACTTGTTCTAACTGGGTTTGTACCATAGAAGCATGCTTTCCCACACCTCTAACATCATTGGAGATTCTAAATAACAAGTCACTCAAGCGAGCAATCATATCAGAATTGTATTTCAATTGTTTCATAACTTTTGCATTGAAGTGATCTTGTTTTCTAATGTAATTCTCAAACTCATAGAGACATTGGCTGGGGTGCATATTGTGAGGATTTTCATTATCATTGAATTTCATTAGAGAATTTACCTCTACCACCTTAGGCAGTGGTGGTGTATCAAGCCCATCTATTTCTTCAATAGGAGGTAATTTTTTGACATCCTCAGCTTTAATACCTTTTTCCTTCATAGATTTCTTTGCCTCTTGCATATCTTTAGGACTGAGATATAATATACCCCTCTTCATTGTAGTGGGTTTAGGCGGTGGTTCGGGAAGAGTCCAATCATCATAATTTTTCAATATGTTATTCAATAGTTCTTCAGCTTGCCCAATAGTTCGTTCCGTGAAAACTCAACCAGCACAACTATCTAGGAAGTCCCTAGAAGCATCGGTTAGTCCATTGTAGAAGATATCAAGTATTTCATTTTTCTTAAGAGGATGATCAGGCAAAGCATTAAGCAATTGGAAAGCCTCCCCAAGCTTGTGGGAGAGTCCCTTCTTCAATTTGCACAAAGTTAAATATCTCCTGCAAGGTAGCTTGTTTCTTATGAGCAGGAAAATATTTTTTAGAGAAGTAATAAATCATGTCCTGGGGACTACGCACACAACCAGGAGCAAGAGTATTGTACCAAGCTTTAGCATCACCCTTTAATGAGAACGGAAATAATTTTAGAATATAATAATAGAAGTTTTCTCATCATGAGTAAAAAGGGTGGCTATGTCATTCAACTTAGAAAGATGTGCCATAACAGTTTCAGTTTCATAACCATTGAAAGGATCAGATTCAACCAAAGTAATTAACTCTGGGTCGACAGAGAATTCATAATCCTTGTCATCAATAAAGATAGGTGAAGTAGCAAACTTAGGATCATATTGCATTCTAGCATTCAGAGATTTTTCTTTATACTTGCATAATAATTTCTCTAGATCATCTCTATCCTTACAAGCAAGCATATCTCTAGTTGTCTCCTCATTCATAACATAACCTTCCGGTACCTCTTGCACTTATTATTATTATTATTTCCATATCGCTCGGTCGTGCAAGTGAAAGGCAATAATGACAACATTCGATGAACTGGCCGTGGTAGAGAGAAACTGGTATGAACTCGACTTGTTCTGTTTGTGTAAATATGTTTAACCTAGTACCCATGATTCATCCCATTATGATTAAACATGTTTGCACTGACAATTAGAGATTATAGTTTCTCATGCCATGCATAAGTAGCTGGGGGTTGATAATGATTTATCCTGCATATCAACATAGCGTTAAAATGATTGTGATGTAGTATGATGATATGGTATCCTCCTCTGAATGTTCGAGTGGCTTGACTTTGCACATGTTTATGCATGTAGTTGAATCAATACCAACATGGCCTCTATGATATTTATGTTCATGGTGTTCATATCCTACGCATGCTAGTGTCCAATGTTACTTATGCATAATGCATGGTTATGATCGTTGTTGCTCTCTAGCTGGCCGCTTCTCAATCCTAATTGCTAGCCTTCGCCTATACTAAGTGGGAACTCTGCTTGTACATCAAAAACCTTGAACCCAAGGTTATTCCAGATGAGTCCACCATACCTACCTATATGCGGTATTACCCTGCCGTCCTAAGTAAATTTGCATGTGCCACCTCTAAAAACTTCTAAAAATTATCCTTTTGTGTGCCTGGATCGTTCATCGAACGATAGGAGGTGGTTGATATCTTCCATGCTAAGCGGGTTATTCTCAGGTCGAGTGTTTATTCACTCGCCATCGCACGAGAAAATGGGCGGTAACAGGGATTCCCAATCCCGAACTCAAAAATGCAAATAATTAAACAAAAATCCCCCGGGGCTGATGTTGGTATCGACGACACCCATTGTTTCGGCAAGCCGTGGAGTGTGATTGATGGTGGAGGGCGAGTAAACCTTTACTTTTATCGCTTGGAAACCGCCACTAGCGTGCTTAGCATGGAAGATGTTGATAACTGATGGTCGTGAAGTGAATAAGAAGGGTGCATGTCTCAAAATATCATTTATCTCTGTTTTAAAAACTGAGCTCTGGCACCTCTGCAAATCACTGCTTCCCTCTGCGAAGGGACTTTCTATTTACTTTTATGTTGTGTCACCACCTTCTAGAACAAGCGCCAGAAACTGAGTAGAGCACAGCTGTCATGATTTATGCATTATGTATAGCTAGTGTTGGGTGCATCATGACTGGATCTTTTCTACCATGAATTACAATGTTTAGTCGCTGCTTGAACTTTGGAGGTGCTCTGCATTTATGTTTTGCGGTCTCAGAAAGGGCTAGCGAGATACCACTATTGTCATATTATATCATGGTTGTTTTGACAACGTGTTGCCATTTGAGATATCTTATCATTGCTCGCTAGCTGATTATGTCATTGATATGAGTCATATAATCTTTAAGTGTTATTGTCGACATGGTTAGTTACAATGCTGGCTGAAAACCTGGGTGTTGGTTAAGCTTATTTATGCAAACAAGAGCAAAAGAGTTCGTAAAAGTTTTTCTTTCTCACTTTCAGTTTATCAACTGAATTGCTTGAGGACAAGCAAAGGTTTAAGCTTGGGGGAGTTGATACGTCTCCAATGTATCTACTTTTTCTCACGCTTTTCCTCTTGTTTTGGACTCTAATTTGAATGATTTGAATGAAACTAACCCCGGACTGACGCTATTTTCAGCAGAACTACCATGGTCTTGTTTTTGTGCAGAAATAAAAGTTCTAGGAATGGAACGAAACTTTGCGAGGATTTTTTTATATCAATAATAAGAATTTCTGGAGCCAAGACCTGCGGAGAGGGGCACCTGGGTGGGCACAACCCACCTGGTGGCCCCGCTGATGACCCCCCCTGATACTATAAGATCACATATTTCCATACAAAATCAGGGAGAAAGAATTATCATGATCCACGAGACGGAGCCGCCGCCAAGCCCTGTTCTTCCTCGCGAGGGCAGATCTGGAGTCCGTTTGGGGCTCCGGAGAGGGGGATCTTCGTTCTTCGTCATCACCAACCCTTCTCCATCGCCAATTCCATGATGCTCCCCACTAGGAGTGAGTAATTCCTTCGTAGGCTCTCTGGTCGGTGAGGAGTTCGATGAGATTCATCTTGTAATCGAGTTAGTTTTGTTAGGGCCCGATCCCTAGTATCCATTATGTTCTTATATTGATGTTGCTATGACTTTGCTATGCTTAATGCTTGGCACTTTGGACCCGGCTGCCATGAACTCAGATCTGAACCGTTTATGAATTCATCATTATATCCATGTTTTAGATCCAATCTTGCAAGTTATAGTCACCTACTACGGTTATGATCCGACAACCCCGGAGTGACAACAACCGGGCCCACTCTCGGTGATGACCGTAGTTTGAGGAGTTCATGTATTCACTATGTGTTAATGCTTTGTTCCAGTTCTTTATTAAAAGGAGGCCTTAATATCCCTTAGTTTCCAATATGGACCCTATTGCCACAGGAGGGTAGGACAAAAGATGTCATGCAAGTTCTTTTAATAAAGCACGTATGACTATTTACGGAATACATGCCTACATTATATTGATGAACTGGAGCATGTGCCGTATCACCCTAGGTTATAACTGTCACATGATGAATATCATCCAACAAGTCATCGATCCAATGCCTACTAATTTATCTTATATTGTTTCTGCTAACTTACTACTGCTATCATCACTGTTACACTTGCTACCAAATTACTGCTATCACTACTGTTACCGTTGCTGCTGTCACTACTATCAAAGCTATCAAACTACTTTGCTATTGATCAGTTTGCTGCGGATAATTAATATCCAGGTGTGGTTGAATTGACAACTCAGCTGCTAAATCCTTCAAATATTCTTTGGTCCCCTTGTGTCGAATATATAAATTTGGTTTGAATACTCTACCCTCGAAAACTGTTGCGATCCCCTATACTTTTGGGTTATCAAGACCTTTTTCTGGCGCCGTTGCCGTGGAGCATAGTTATATTTGTTGAGTCACTTGGGATTATTATCATATTATCACTATGAAGAATCTGAAGGATCCAAAGGCTAAGATATTTCCCTCAAAGACGAGGGGTGGTAAGGAACTGCCATCCAGTTCTGCTTTAGATTCACCTTCTGTTTTGAGTAAACTTGCAACACCGCCACATGCTATCAATTCTAATAAGTCGCAAGTTATTGATAATGCTACTTCTGCAATGGATAATACTTATGATGATGCTAGTACCTTGCTTGATAATGATGATGTGCCACTTGGTGAATTTCTTGATGAACAAATTGCTAGAGTAATACAACATGATGTTGTTGAATCTGATGATGAGCTTGAAACTGAAACTCCTAAAACACCTGCTAGAACTAGCCTTCCTAGATATGAATTGCCTAAGGTATCGGAAGGTTATGTTATGAATGAGGAGACAACTAGAGATATTCTTGCTTGTAAGGATAGAGATGATCTAGAGAAATTATTATGCAAGTATAAAGAAAAATCTCTGAATGCTAGAATGAAATGTGATCCTAAGTTTGCTACTTCACCTATATTTACTGATGATAACGATTATGAATTCTCCGTCGACCCAGAGTTAATTACTTTGGTTGAATCTGATCCTTTTCATGGTTATGAAACTGAAACTGTTGTGGCACTTCTTACTAAGTTGAATGATATAGCCACCCTCTTTACTCATGATGAGAAAACTCGCTACTACTTTATTCTCAAGTTATTTTCGTTCTCATTAAAGGGTGATACTAAAGCTTGGTACAATCTCTGGTTGTGTGCGTAGTCCCTAGGATATGATTTATTACTTCTCTGAAAAATATTTTCCTGCTCATAAGAAACAAGCTGCCTTACAGGAAATATTTAACTTTGTGCAAACTAAATAAGAGAGTCTCCCACAAGCTTGGGGGAGGCTTTGCCAGTTACTTAATGCTTTGCCTGATCATCCTCTTAAGAAAAATGAAATACTTGATATCTTCTATAATGGACTAACCAATGCTTCTAGGGACTTCCTAAATAGTTTGCTGGTTGTGTTTTCAGGGAACGAATTGTTGGACAAGTTGAAGAATTATTGAATAATATGTTGAAAATTATGATGATTGGACTCTTCCTGAAACACCGGCTAAACCCACTCCGAAGAAGAGGGGTATATTATATCTCAGTCCTGAAGATATGCAAGAGGTAAATAAATCTATGAAGGAAAAAGGTATTAAAGATGAGGATGTTAAAAATTTACCTCCTATTGAAGAAATACATGGGCTTAATACACCACCACTGCCTAAGGTGGTAGAGGTAAATTCTCTAATAAAGTTCAATGAAAATGATAATCCTCACAATATGCATCCTAGCCAATGCCTTTATGAGCTTGAAAGCTATATTAGAAAACAAGATCACTTCAATGCAAATGTTATGGAACAATTGAAATATAATTCTGGTATGATTGCTCGCTTGAGTGACTTGTAATTTAGAATCTCAAATGATGTTAGAGGTGTTTGAAAACATGCTTCTATGGTTCAAACTCAACTAGAACAAGTTGCTAAATCTCAAAGAGAGTTGCTTGATGAAATGAATAATAATATACATGAGTTTGCTGTTAAAGTTGCAACTAGAGGAGGTAAAATGACTCAGGAACCACTTTATCCTGAGGGACACCCAAAAAGAATTGAACAAGATTCACAAAGAAACAACACTAGTGCACCTAGTCCTTCTAAAAAGAAAAAGAAGAAAAATGATAGGACTTTGCACACTTCTAGTGAACCTAAAATAGAGAAACCTCCTGATAATGAAAATGAAACTTCTATCTCAGATGCTGAAACTCAATCTGGTAATGAACACTCACCTGGTGATAATGAAAAAGATAATGTTGATGTTCATGAAGATGCTCAACCAAATAATAATAAAGAACCAGACAATGATGTTGAAATAGAACCACCTGTTGATCTTGATAACCCACAACCTAAGAATAAAAGATATGATAAAAGAGACTTCATTGCTAGAAAACACGGTAAAGAAAGAGAACTGTGGGTTCAAAAACCTATGCCTTTTCCACTCAAGTCAACTAAAAAGAATGATGATGTAGAATTTGAACGCTTTGCTGAAATGGTGAGGCCAGTCTTTTTGCGTACTCGTTTAACTGATATCTTGAAAATGCCTCCTTATGCAAAGTATATGAAAGACATCATCACAAATAAGAGAAAAATACCAGAAGCTGAAATCTCCACTATGCTTGCTAATTACACTTTTAAATATGGAGTACCTAAAAAACTTGGAGATCCGGGAATACCAACTATACCTTGCTCTATCAAAAAGAATTATGTGAAAACTGCTTTGTGTGATTTAGGAGCTGGTGTTAGTGTTATGCCTTTCTCTTTATACAAAAGACTTGACTTGAATAAACTCACACCTACTGAAATATCTTTGCAAATGACTGACAAGTCAACTGCCATACCTATCGGTATCTGTGAGGATGTGCCCGTTGTTGTTGCTAATGTTACTATTTTGGCTGACTTTGTTATACTTGAGATGCCCGAGGACGACAACATGTCGATTATCCTTGGTAGACCCTTCTTGAATACTGCAGGGGCTGTTATTGATTGCAATAAAAGTAAGGTCACTTTTCATATTAATGGTAATGAGCATACGGTGCACTTTCCGAAGAAACAATTCCAAGTGAATGGTATTAATGTTATTGAAAAATCTTCGTCAATCACTATTGGAAGTTTTCAAATACCTCTACCTGCTGTCAAAAAGAAATATGAAATGCTTATTTTTGGGGACATCCATATCCCCATTGAGGTAACTTAGTGATTTACGAAAGTTCTTCGGTTTCATGGTAATCGAAAGTGGTTGTTAATAAGACCTGATCAACCTTATTAATGAATCATTTTTGAGTGATACGAAGTTGATGAATTTAGTAAGTACTACTTTCTGTCCTTACTCTTTATTCTCTGTTTTTATTAGTTAAATAAAATAAAATGCCATGTTTTGTCTGTTTTCTGAATTTCCCGTGCAATAAAAAATGACCCAAAAATAAAAGTTCTCGGAATGCCCTGAAAATTGAACATGATTTTTTCTGAATTTTTGGTGCAAATAATACCAGAGGGAGGCGCACCAGGTGGGCACAACCCACCTGGGCGCGCCAGGACCCCCAGGCGCGCCCTGGTGGGTTGTGGTCCCCATGTGGGCCCCCTCACTTACCTCTTCATCCCACATCATCACTTGCCTCCAGAAAAAAAATCCCCATTGCTCTCTCTCCCGTGTTCTTGAGCTCAAACCCGCAGATTTCGATCTCTTTGCTCGAAGCTCCGTTTCCAAAACTGTTTCGGGGGATTGTTGTTGGTATGTGAGTCCACCATTTGTCCAATTATTTTTTGTTTTAGTGGTTTATACTTTGAATAATTAGCTACTCTTGGTGTTGCTATAGATGTGCTTGCATGTTCAATTCTTAGTGTTCTAAGTAGTTTGAATGCTTGCTATGGCCTCTATTTATCCCTATGAGTAGTTGCTATCAATTTTATAAAGTTTTGTTGACAAAATTTCTGTCACCCCCAAATTTTTATTTTCAAAAATTGGTACGCATACATGATGAACTTATTTGGAAGGAGTTCTTCAAGGAGGCGATCCTCTGGGCATCTTCTAGTGACAGTTCTTCCCGTCGGTCTTATGTTGAACCAAGTGAAAGTTCCACACGAAGTGCCGCTACCAAAACATGCTTATGGCCTTGCGATGAGTATATGATGCGAGTGGGCATTAAGGAGGAATTTGAGCAATATGTTCACAATGCCGGTCTCGGTCCCTACCTTTCAGATAAGTGTGAACAACACCAACTTCTCACTGAATCATTTATCAAAGGATTTAAATATTTTCCACGTGAGTCTAGGGTGTCGTTTATGCTTTATGATAATCCATTTACTATTCCACTAGAGAATTTTGCTTATCATTGCAAACTTCCATTTTGGGGTTCGCTTGATGAGCCACCAACGGCTGAGTATGAATCTTTCTTGACTAGCCTTTGTTACGGTGAAAATAGGGGAGTGAGACAAGGAAGAATAAAGAGCATTCACCTTCCCGCAAATCAATATTTTTCTTTATTTAATGGGAAATGAATAGTAGGCAAGCAAGACTGTAGCATTGTCGGGTGGTAGGTGCGACATATGCCAACGGGTGGCTTATCATTGTGGGAGCCAGTAAGACGTCGCCGGTGCCTGGAAACGGGATGAGGCGAAGACATGCACGCCGGCGAATCTTACCCAGGTTCGGGGCTCTCCGTGGAGATAACACCCCTAGTCCTGCTCTGCGGGGTCTCCGCATGATCACTAGATCGAAATGAGTAGCTACAAACGCTCCTTGAGCTGTCGGGTTAGAGGGAGAAGAAGGGCAAGGCTAGCTCTCCCTTTCTCTCTATGTGGTGTGTGTAATTCTATGAGACCAACCCTTTGCATGGGTGCCCCGGGAGGTTTATATAGGCCTACCCCCCAGGGGTACAATAGTAATCCGGCTGGGCGCGGGTCCCAGCCGTCAGTGTCTGTGTTCGCCGGCTTCTCCGCCGGCCATTGGGGCCCGCCGACTGGTGGGTCCCGCCGGCTGCCGGCCTCTTGGTCGACAGGCCGGCCCCACCGCTTGGGGGTCTTGTCGGCGGCTGGTTACTGTTGCCTCGCCCCTGATGACGAGGGCTTTGTCGAGGTAAGCATGGCTACAGCGTAGCCGCCTTGCGGGCTCTCACTGTAGCCTTACCTCGTCTTGTCTCCTTAATGTGGCACATGTTTCGAGGGAGGGAGGTAGCCGGCTCCTGGGGGCCGGCTACGCCCCTGGCCGACTAGGGGAGGCCGGGCCGCCTTCGAGCGTCTCTCTGGCTAAAGGGGCCCGCCGCCCGCGGGCCGTACTGGCGTCTGTCGTGGATGACGTTGAGGCCAACATGGCTACAGTGCCGCGCCGGACGGGAGATGGCTGACCCGTACGGCGTCCTGTGGCCATGCCTGCTTCGGGATTCGGGGGTAGTGGGCTGTACTGTGGCCACGCCCCGTCTTATCACCGTTATGTGGACACAGTCTTGGTGGGTGCGGTCTTGGCCGGCTTCTGGGAGTCGGCGTTCTTCATGGCCGGCTTCTGGGAGTCGGTCCTTTTGGAGCCGGCTTCCTGGAGTCGGCCATCTCGTAGCTTTCTTGGGGAAGGTTTCTGGGACTGGGTCGCCTTCTGGGAGTCGGCCCTGGGGATAGCCGGCCGGGGGAAGGCGGCCCTATGCTTCGTATGCTTGAAGGCTTAAATGACCTGATAATTTTTTGAGGAGCCAGGGGGAGTCGGTTAGGCTACCCGTGGCCATTTACTCCGACAGTAGTCCCCGAAGCTGATTGGGCTTCGAGGTTGGGTGGAAGTCGAGAAGCTCGGTCAGCTTCCTATCTTGACGAGCCGGCAGCTGGGAGCCGGCTTCGGTTGGGCGCGCCGTCTTGGCGAAATTTTTTGAAGTCGGAGGGCGGGAGTCTGCTGGCTCGCGCGCCGGGCTGCGGGCCGGCCACCCGCTGCCTGCGAACCACGTGGCATCCCTTGGCTAAAAAGCCTGCCAGCCCACGCGCGCGACAAGACGTCGCCGCAGGTCGGGGGCCCACCACTCCTACGCCCGGGCCCAGGCGCGGATTCTCTGCGGCCCAAAGCCGCCCGCACGTCTTCCTGCGGCGGTTTCGGCATGCCTTTAGGGCGCAGTAATCGCGGGACGTGGGGGGAGTGGGTGCAGTTAATCCCACGTCCCACCCCATGTCTCGCCTCCTCGGCTTCACCGCACGAGGCTATAAGTAGGGGGAGGAGGGGAAGCGGCAGGCGCTCGCACGCCCCTCTCCTCTCCGCCATCTTCTTCCTTCTGCTCTCCCTCACAGTAGCGTCTCGCCGCCGCACCGTTCCACCACTCTTTTCCCCGCCGCCGCGCCCATTCTCGCCGGCCTCACGCCGCGATGCAGTACGGCGGGGACTGGGACGGCTCCAACGTCCATGAGGACCACGTCGAGTTCCTCCGCAGGACGCGGCGGCTGCCCGGCGCGGACAATGTGCGGGTCCGTCTCGCACCGGAGAAGGAGATCACGTCGGAGCCGGAGGAAGGCGAGCGGGTGGTCTTCCGCTCACATTTCTTGCGCGGCATCGGCTTGCCGGCGAGCGCCTTCTTTCGCTCCTTTCTTGAATTCTACCAACTCCAGCCGCACCACCTCACCCCGAACACGGTGGTGCTGCTGTCCGCCTTCGTCACCTTGTGCGAAGGCTACCTCGGCGTCCTCCCCACCCTCGAGCTCTGGGGGGAGTTCTTCCAGTCCAAGCTGGGCACGCGTATGCAGGGCGTGCCGGCTCAGAGTGGCGCCTTCATCGCGATGCGGAGGGTGACAGCCGACAACCCCTTCCCCGTCATCACGCTGATCCAGTCGGTGAAGCTCTGGCAGAAGTCATACTTCTATGTGAAGAACGTCGCCCCGCAAGGCGACTACGTCAATTTGCCGGCTTACGAAGCCGGCCCGCCGGCGGGTAGGCGGCCCCAGTGGTCCTATCGGGCCGTGACGCTGACGCCGGCTGGAGCCGCGGCTGTCGCCCGACTGCGGGTGATGATCCAGTCGGAGGGCCTATCTGGGCCCGACCTGCTGGCCGCCTTCGTCACGCGCCGGGTGCTTCCGCTCCAGAGCCGCCCTCATCTGATCTGTCAGATGAGCGGCCAGCTCGATCCGAGTCGGATGTGCACCAAAGACATGCCGCACGACGAAGTGGCCCACATGGTGAACTACCTTGCGAACTGCAAGCTCTCCGCAGAGTGGCAGTTTGGCAAGGAGCCATATTGCCGAGCTCACCCGCCACCCACGGTATGTTCTCTTTTTCCCTTTCTTCTCTCAGTTTTGTCGCCGAGTTCCTTTTGGCCGACTCTGACTAGTCGGCTTGTCTCGACAGAGCCCTCTTCTTCGGCCTGCAGGCGGGTCGGACGCGGAGCGCCGATTCGTCCCCGACCGGACGGAGCACGATCTGGAGGACCCCGACTTGGGGGCGGCCGCCATGGATGACAACACCGAGGCGGGCGGTGGCCAAGCCGGCGGCGAGGCAGGCGGCTCCGGGCTTGGAGTCAGCTTTGACGACTGGCCGGACGACGACGAGGCGGAAGTCGTCCCACGCCGCCAGCCGGCGCCTGGCCACGGCGCGGGTTCCTCCGCCGCGCCGCCTGCTCGGGGCGGCGGGCAAAAGCGTCGTGCCGCGCCGGGCTTGTTCGGCAGTCGGCCGAAGAAGCCCAGAGGCGGGGCAGCGGCGACCAGGCGGGAAGAGGCGGCCGCGAAGGCGGCCCGCTTCCGCAAGGCGGTGAAGCAGCCGCAGACGGTGTCGGCGTAAGTATATACTCCTTCATGTATTCTTTCTTCTTTTCTCTGGTAGTTCCTGAATCCTTGTCCTTTCTCAAAAAACCAGGGCTCCATTGTCGCTCGAGCGGGTTGCTGCCGCCTCCGTCGTTGGGTCGCCGGGAGGATCCGGGAGCACCACTCGCCGCGTGGACCCCCGTGCCGATCTTCAGGCGGCGACGGAGCGGAACGCGCGGGAGGCGCGGGAGGCGGAGGCATTGAGGGCGGCCGCCGCCAAGGCGGCGCAGGAGGAGGAGGCGGCGAAGGCGCGCGCCGACGCCGCGGCCAAGGCCCAAGCGGAGGCTGCGGCTGCGGCGATGGCGGAGGGGGCCTTGCTGGTCACCCCACTGCGCGTCGCGGCGCCTGGGGCCCCAGAGCCCTCGCCAGAAGAAGCCGGCGGTGACCAGCCGGGGCTGGAGAGGGAGGACGACGCCGTCGTCCTGGAGAGGGAGGCGGCACCGGCCCCACCGACTGGGGCGACTCAAGGCGGCCGGCCGAACCTGCCGCCTGTGCAATCGGCCGGGGCGAGCCGGCCGCAAGGCCTGATCTGGTGGTCCGGACGCCGTCGCGCCAGCGCGCGGGGAAGGCCGCAGCAGAGCCGCAGAAGGCTGCATCGGAGCCGCAGCCGGCCGCGGGCTCCAGCTCGTCGGCCCAGGATATGGAGGCGGCCAGCGCCAGCTCGGGGTGGACGCCGGGCGGAGGGACGGCCGTGATGAACGTGGCCGCGCAGGACGTCCGGACCCGGCTTCAAGCCCAGGCTACGGCGCTGAGGAAGTACAACGACGAGTTCCTTGCGACGCGGGCGGCCATCCGGGTTAGTCTTCTTGTCTTTGCTTTTTTGATCTTGGTTTCTTCCGTGGGGCGCGTCAGCGCACCCACTGGGTGTAGTCCCCGAGTTCCGAGTCGGCTGCTGAGCAGGCGGCTTGGAACTTCCTAGCGGACCTTGTTTTGCTATTCTTGTTCTCATTCGCTCTTCTGCCTGACTTGCAGGACTACCACAACCTCCGCGCGGCTGCCTTCAACTCCCAGGCTCGGGAGCTGACCCAGAAGACTGCTGACCTATCTGAGAGCCGGGGTAAGTGCTTCGTCTTTTATCTCACGTGGGGGCGCGTCAGCGCACCCACTGGGTGTAGTCCCCGAGATTCGGGCCGACTGCTGAGCAGTCGGGTCGGATCTTCCTTGACGACTTCTTCTTATTGCTTCTTTTTCTCTGCCATCCCTGCAGCGGCCAACGCCAGTCTAAGGGAGCAGCTGGGAGGGTCTCAGGCCGCCCTCCGTGCTAAGGAGGCCGAGTTTGCCGCCTTGGCGCAGGAGCGTGACCGCCTGGCCAAGAGGTTGGCCGACCAGGAGGAGAGCCACAAGGCGGCCCTGAAGGCGGTGCAGGACAGCGAGGCCGCCCTCCAGGCCGAGTATGAGACAGAGGCGGCTAGCTGGGCCGAAGCGAAGCAGACGCTGATCAACGGCTATGGCCAGATCGAAGATTTGGTTGACGGTAAGCCGCCTTCTTCTTCGTCCTTGCTTGCCGCTTGCCGTTTTGGCTCGTTTTCTGACTTGGTGTTTTTCTCTTCTTTCTCTTTCTTTCTTGCGCAGAGTACTTCCCTGGCTACTCTACCGCCGCCAACCAGATCATCGAGGCCCGCCGCGAGGCACAGAGGCAGGCTGGCGCCGAGATCGCGCCAAACGCTCGCCGGTCGCTGGAGGAGCAGCTCTTGGCGATCCAGGCCCGCCTCCAGCCGGCTCATCGCCTGCTCCACCGGCTTCAACGTGTCGGGGCGCAGGTGTTGGCCGCTCTCTGGCCTGGTGAAGTGATTCCCCGCACCCCCAGTCGGACTGTCGACTGGCTGGAGGTGGCGGTCGGCCGCTTCGAGGCCTGGAAGGCTTCGGCGGCTCGGTCCGGCGCCAGGCGGGCGCTGGAGTTCGTCAAGGCCTGGTATCCCGGGCTGAGTCTGGACCAGCTGGCCACCTGGCGGCAGCAGGCCGACACGGAGCTGGAGCCAGCGCGGCCGGCTATCATCCGGCGGGCTTCAGCGATCGCTGACTACACCGACACCAGCGCCTTCGCTCCTGAGGTGGACGACAATGGTGTTGCCCAGCCGGAGGAATGGTTCGGGCTGGACCCGGCAGACGGCGAAGACTCGGCGGAGGAGATCGACTCCAGCGACAAGGGCGAAGAGGAGGAGGAGGAGGGTGAAGGCGCCGGGCCAGATGGTGGAGCGGCCGGCCAGCCTCAGCTTGACCGTGCCTCCAGCAACAAGGCACGCGCGGGTGCACCGCCTGCAGCTGGCGATGATCAAGCCGAGACCCGCCAGCCGGCCACTCCTCCAGCCGGTGGCGCCGTCTCCACCGACCAACCCGGCTCCCACACCGCGCCCTTAGTCTAGTCTGCTGTCTTTATTTTCCTGTCTTATCACTTTTGGAACAATATTTTGTTAAGTTTGCACAATTCCACCCACTGGGGGTGTATTCGAACTATGTTGATTGCCGGCCTATTGGGGGCTTTATATGTAAATATGAGTATGCATGCATTTGGCTTTCCCTTGTTCTTTGCTTTTCATCCTTCTGTTGTTTCCTTTGCCGCCCTCCCTTGGTTGCCGCCTCCCCAGTCGGACAGTTGCTTTGCAATCTGTGGCTGGAGAAGTGCTTGGCCAGTCGGGAGGGCAAGTACTCTAGCTTTGTTGGATTATAGCAAAGTGTTTTGGGAAGCCGGCCAGCCGGCTGTTCTGACAGCCGGCAAGCATGGTTGGAGGCCGTCTTTTCGCTATACAAGTTCGTTAGTCCTTAGCCGCTTTTCGTGTGGGCATCCTTTCTGCCTTGGCTCTTGCTAGTCGGACAGTCGGTTCTTCGAGCTGCGACTTTCAACAAGAGAGGACTCGGGAGCCGGCACACTACTTGTCTGACTTCAGGTAGAACTTTAATATAACTTAAGGCGGCCAGTCCCCGGGCCGACTAGTCGAACCCGGTGCCAGACAGAAAATCAAATGTAATAATACATTCATGAATATGACACTCGTCATTCATAGATAAAGGAAGGCAGTCCCCGAGTGCTCCTCGGGGGGCCTGTTGTTTCGTACTTAATACAAAAGGGTAGCATGATACATACTGCTTTTAACTGTAAAATCTTCTCAGGAGGTTCGCGTTCCATGGTCGCTCCGACTCCTTGCCAGAATCATCCCTCTTGCGTGCTCTTGGTTTTGCGCGTCGATCAGGTAGTAGGAGTCGTTGCCTAGTGCCTTGCTGATGACGAAAGGGCCTTCCCAAGGGGCCGAGAGCTTGTGCTGGCCGGCTGTTCGCTGGATCAGCCGGAGCACAAGGTCGCCCTCTTGGAAAGATCTTGGCTTGACCTTGCGGTTGTGGTAACGGCGCAACCCCTGCTGGTAGATGGCGGACCGGCTGAGTGCCAACAGCCGGCCTTCTTCCAGCAGGTCGACGCCGTCTTCTCGCGCTTCCTTGGCCTCCGCCTCCGTGTACATGGTGACCCGAGGCGAGTCGAACTCGATGTCGGTTGGGATGACAGCCTCGGCACCATATACAAGGAAGAACGGAGTGAAGCCGGTTGACTTGTTAGGGGTAGTACGCAGACTCCAGAGGACAGCCGGCAGCTCATCGAGCCAGCAGCCGGCCGATCGCTCCAGTGGTACGACCAGTCGGGGCTTGATGCCGGAGAGGATGAGTCCATTTGCTCGCTCGACCTGGCCGTTTGACTGCGGGTGGGCAACGGACGCTAAGTCCAGTCGGATACCCTGCGTCGCGCAGAAACGTGCCAGTGCTCCTTTGGCAAAGTTTGTGCCGTTGTCGGTGATGATGCTGTGCGGCACGCCGTACCGAGTAGTGATGTCGGTGATGAACGTCACGGCAGTCGGCCCGTTCAGCTTCTTGATCGGCTTTGCTTCGATCCACTTGGTAAATTTGTCCACGGCGACAAGCAGATGTGTCAAGCCGCCGCGGGCTGTCTTGAATGGGCCCACCATGTCCAGCCCCCAGACGGCAAAGGGCCAGGTGAGGGGGATGGTCTTGAGTGCAGAAGCCGGCAGGTGTTGCTTGGAACTGAAGACTTGGCATCCTTTGCAGCTCTTGACTATCTCTTTGGCATCTTCCAAAGCAGTCGGTCAAAAGAAACCGTGGCGGAAAGCTTTGGCCACAAGTGATCTTGAGGCTGCGTGGTGGCCGCATTCGCCTTGATGGATATCCTTGAGGATTGCCACTCCTTTCTCTGGCTCAACGCAGCGCTGGAAGACTCCAGTGACACTGCGCTTGACAAGTTCTCTGTTTATTATTGCATATGCTCTGGCTCGACGTTGCACTAGTCTTGCCGAGATCTCATCAGTCGGCAGCTCTCTATTGACTAGGAAGTTGAGGATGGGCTGGGCCCATGATGGAGCTGTGATTTCTTCTACTGTCAGTACGGCCACCATGAATCGGGTGGTGGGTCGGCTGGCGTGGAATTGGAGTCGGCCACCGCTTCTTGTGTTGCTGCAGTCCCCGGGCCGGGTTCTGAAGTCCCCGAGCCGGGTGTGACTACGGCAGTCCCCGGGCCGGTTGTCGAAGTCCCCGTGCCACCTGCTGGGTTCCTCGAGTCGGATCCGGCTGCATCGGGGGTAGGCGGTACGAAGATAGAGTCCGACTCTGGAGACGGCTTGATGGACGGCTTGAGGAGGCGCTGGAGAGAGACACCGGTCGGTATAGCCTGTCGGGTGGAGCCGATCCGCGCCAGGGCATCTGCTTGGTTGTTGTCGGCCCGTGGCACGTGAAGGAACTCGCACCCTTAGAAGTACCCATTGATCTGCCGGATGAGGAATCGATAGCTCGCCATGTTTGCATCCTTGCCGTCCCAGTCGCCAGATGACTGCTGGACCACCAAGTCTGAGTTGCCATAACACAGGATCCGGCGTATGCCGAGTTCTTTGGCTAGCCGGAGCCCGTGTATGAGCGCCTCGTACTCGGCCACGTTGTTGGAGGCGGCGAAGTGGATTTGCAGCGTGTATCTGAGTTTGTCGCCTTTGGGAGAGGTGAGGACGATGCCGGCTCCCAAGCCGGTGCGCATCTTGGACCCGTCGAAGTGCATCCGCCAATGGGTAGAGTCGGGAGCCGGCGGTAGGTACTGGGTCTCGGCCCAGTCGACGAGGAAGTCGGCCAATGCTTGGGACTTGATGGCGGTGCGGGGTTGGTAGAAGATTGTGTAGGGTGCCAGCGCAATGGCCCATTTAGCCACCCGGCCGGATGCATCCCGGCTGCCTATGATCTCGGCAAGCGGGGCGGTGCACACGACCGTGATGGGATGCTCTTGGAAGTAGGGCTTCAGCTTCTTGGCGGCGAAGTACACCCCATAGCACATCTTCTGGTAGTGCGGGTAGTTTTGCTTTGAGCTGGATAGTACTTCGCTTAGATAATACACCGGCCTCTGGACTAGCTGGGCTCGGCCTTCTTCCGGGCGCTGGACCACGACAACTGTACTGACCACTCGGCTAGTCGCGGCAATGTAGAGGAGCATGGGCTCCTTCTCAGTCGGCGCCGCCAGGACAGGTGGAGTAGTCAGCATCTTCTTCAACTCATGGAAGGCTTGGTCGGCTTGGTCATTCCACTCGAAATGAGTGGATTTCTTCATGAGTCGGTACAGGGGGAGAGCCTTCTCTCCTAGCCGGCTGATAAAGCGGTTTAAGGAGGCCAGGCACCCAGTGAACTTCTGCACATCCCGCAACTTGGTGGGAATCTCCATCCTCTCAATGGCCTTGATCTTCACAGGGTTGCACTCAATGCCGCGTTCGGAGACCAGAAAGCCTAGCAGCTGGCCGGCTGGTACTCCGAACACGCATTTCTCGGGGTTGAGCTTGATCTGGAATCGGCGCAAGTTGGCAAATGTTTCTTTGAGGTCCTCCAGCAGGGTGCCGCGCTTCTCTGTCTTCACCACAATATCGTCTACGTAGACGTGGGCATTTCTGCCGAGTTGCTTGAGGAGGCATTTCTGCATGCAACGCTGAAAAGTGGCACCGGCATTCCTTAAGCCGAATGTCATAGTCAGGTAACAGAAAGCTCCGAATGGTGTGATGAAGGCAGTCTTCAGGCGGTCTGCTGGGTCCAACTTGATCTGATGGTACCCTGAGTAGGCATCCAAAAAACTCAACAGCTCGCATCCGGCCGTGGAGTCTATCACTTGGTCAATCCGTGGCAAAGCAAACGGATCTTTGGGGCAGGCCTTGTTGAGGCTGGTGTAGTCTATACACATACGCCACTTGTTGTTCTTCTTCAACACCAAGACTGGGTTGGCAAGCCACTCTGGGAAAAATACTTCCATAATAAAGCCGGCGGCGAGGAGCCGGGCTATCTCTTCTCCTACGATTCTTCGCTTCTCTTCTGACAGTCGGCGGAGGGGCTGCTTGACCGGCTTCGCGTCGGCTCGGACGTGTAATTTGTGCTCGGCGAAATCCTTCGGGACACCCGGCATGTCCTTTGGGGACCATGCAAAGATGTCTCGATTCTCACGGAGGAAGTCGACGAGCTCGCCTTCCTATTTACTGTCCAGGTTTGCCCCAATGACAGCAAACCTTTCCGGGTTCTCCGGGTCCAGAGGTATCTTCTTCGTCTCCTTGGCCGGCTGGAAGGAGCCCTGCGCATCATAATCCTTGGGGTTGGGGGACAAGGCCGGCTGCTTGCCGGCCATGGCCACAACCCGTTCCAGTATCTTCTTCTCTTCTGCCACTACGAGGGACTCGGCCAGCCGACTGCTGGCTGTAGCGCACTCGATGGACTTCTTGTAGTCGCTGGCTACAGTGATGATCCCCTTCGAGCTCAGCATCTTCATCTTCAGGTAGGCGTAGTGGGGCACAACCATGAACTTGGCCAGAGCAGGTCGGCCAAGCAAGGCATGGTAAGGGCTCTCCAGATCCACTACCTCGAACCAGATCGCTTCTCGGCGAAAATGATCCTTGTCTCCGAAGAGAACATCCATCTTGATCTTGCCGATCGGGGAACAGGACAAGCCGGGTACGATGCCATGGAACACGGTCCGGCTTGGCATGAGCTGCTTCGCCTTGATGTTCAGCTTCTCCATGGTATCGCGGTACAGTATGTTGATACTGCTTCCGCCATCAATCAGAACGCGGGAGAATCGGGCGGCTCGCCTCTCCGTTGCGAGGGTGACATCCAATACTAATGCGTAGGAGCCAGGGGACGGCATCACCTCTGGGTGGTCGGCCTGGCTCCAGTTGATGGGCTTCTCGGACCAGTGCATGAACTCGGGGTTGCTGGAGGCGACTGCGTTGACCTCTTGGTGCTGTCGGCGCCGACTGCGCTTGTCTTCAACTTGGCTTGTGAAGACGATGTAGGCGGCGTGCTCTTCAGGGAACTCATCTTGAATGGCTCCGACTGCTGGTCGAGCAGCCGGCTGCTGGGGGGCTGGAGGCGGCGGGCCGGGAGGCGGAGGCGGCACCAGCCCCTCGCCCTTGGAGATCCGTGTGAGCCAGTGGCACTTTCGGGTCGTGTGGTTGGACGGCTTCGCGCCGCTGTGGAACTTGCAGGGGGCATCGAGAGTCTGCTCGTAGGAGAAAGCCGGCTGCCAAGCCGGCCTGCCGCCCTTCTTCTTGGGAGCGGGCCGTTCTTCGGGCTGCTCATCTTCAACTGTGGCCACTTGCCGACTGGTGGAAGGCGGCATAGGGGCCTTGCGCTTGTGATCGTTCTGGTAGGGGCGCCGATTGGAGTCGCCAGCCGGCGTCTTGGGAGCCGGAGCGATCACCTTCCCAGAGGCGTCCACTCGAAGCTCGGTCTTCATCGAGGAGTCGGCCGTGGCGTACTTGTCCGCGATGATCAGCAGTTCGTCGAGGGTAGCCGGC
This sequence comes from Triticum aestivum, assembly GCF_018294505.1. Classification (NCBI taxonomy): domain Eukaryota; kingdom Viridiplantae; phylum Streptophyta; class Magnoliopsida; order Poales; family Poaceae; genus Triticum; species Triticum aestivum. The sequence continues at coordinate 16,076,065 of NC_057805.1, forward strand.
TCGTCGCAGAGGAGTCGGTGCTTGAGGAGGGTGCCCTCTCGGCACCCGGCGGTGAAGTACTCGATGGCCTGAACCTCGTGCACCCCCTCGCAGGAGTTGCGGAGCTCGGCCCACCGCGTGAGGTAGTCGCGGGTCGACTCGTTGGGCCCTTGGACGCATAGGGAGAGTTGGCGAGGCTTGGGAGGCCGCTTGTACGTGCTGGTGAAGTTGCGGACAAAGACTTCCGTGAAGTCCAGCCAGCTGTTGACGCTGTAGGGCTTGAGGCTGTTGAGCCAGGTGCGCGCCGTGCCTTGCAGCATGAGGGGGACGTACTTCACGGCTACGCGCCGGTTGCCGTTGGCTATGCTGACAGCAGTAGAGTAGTCGATGAGCCAATCTTCCGGCTTCACAGAGCCGTTGTACTTGGGCGTGTCTCTGGGGAGCGAGAACCCTTTGGGGAAGGGCTCGTCGCGGATGCGGGGGCCAAAGCATGGCGGACCGACATCGTCTTCTTCTTCTAGCACCAGGGATCGAGCCAGGCGGTCGATCCGGTGGCGGGCGTCGTTCTCGCCAACTCCTTCGCGGTGTCCTAGTCGGCCACCAAGAGTCGGATGCGTGACAGGCGGCGGGGTGGGATATCTCTCCCCTCGAGGCAGGGGAGGAGGCGGATTTCCTTGGCGCTCCACTGCTCGAGGGCGGACTTCCGCGTCGCGCTCGATGGTGATCCGAGTCCGGCTGCGGCTAGCAGCCGGCTCCTTGTCTTTCCTCACGCGGGCACCGCTCGCAGTCGGCGACCGGGATGTCGCGCGTGCTCTCGGCGCGGGGGAGGACTCTCAGCGCGGGCGCCGGCTTCCTGCCGTTCTGCGGCCGCGTCGATCAGCTGCTGGATTCGCCTTGTCGTGTAGGGGAGCTCATCAGCTCCCAGCCCATTTAGCTCTTCAGCGGCCGCCTGAGCGGCTCGCAGATTCTCGAGCGGGGTGGCATAGATGGGGCGGTCTGCCCCCAGCATGCTGGCGATGGCCGCGCCGCGCTTCTGGACGAAGCCAGCTCGGCTCAGCCCGCCATGAGGCGGCGTGCCAAAGGCGGTGCGGTCGACTTCGCGCTGGTGAGCCTCGGTGAGGCGTCTCATGGAGGCTATCTTCTGGCCTTCCGCGATGAGGGTGAGGCGGTGTGCCTCCAAGGTCTCGGCGTCAGCATCGGCCGGGATGGGGATGGATAAGTCATGCATCGCCGCTTGCAGGGCGTCGCGGGCGTTCTCGCCCGAGTTGGCGACATGGCTGATGACCAGCACTTCGGTGACAGCGCCGCTGCCGCTGTCAGCTCGAGGGAGAGGGTCGTCGAAGACTACCACGTCAGAGGGGTAGGCGTCGAGCGATGCCGTGTCGGAGTCGACAACCATCGGGTCGGTGGAGCCGACCGACTCCAAGTCTACAGCAGGCTCGCTTGAGACGTGAAGTTGGTCGAGGAGGCTGACGAGGCGGCTCTCGGGGTAGTCCGTGCCCGTGTCGGACGCGGGCTCATCGGAGATGCGAGTCTTGCCGAGCAGATCGGCGAGGCGGCTCGCTGCGCAGGCGTCATCGACGCCTTGCAGCGCGTCGGGGCAAACGCCGTCGGGCGCAGCAAGCTGGCTGCGCTCGCGGGGGAGAAAAAGGGTTCCCGTCCAGAACAGGTCTCCGGACGACGGTGCACCTGGCCCCACGGTGGGCGCCAAATGTCGGGTGGTAGGTGTGACATATGCCAACGGGTGGCTTATCATTGTGGGAGCCAGTAAGACGTCGCCGGTGCCTGGAAACGGGATGAGGCGAAGACATGCACGCCGGCGAATCTTACCCAGGTTCGGGGCTCTCCGTGGAGATAACACCCCTAGTCCTGCTCTGCGGGGTCTCCGCATGATCACTAGATCGAAATGAGTAGCTACAAACGCTCCTTGAGCTGTCGGGTTAGAGGGAGAAGAAGGGCAAGGCTAGCTCTCCCTTTCTCTCTATGTGGTGTGTGTAATTCTATGAGACCAACCCTTTGCATGGGTGCCCCGGGAGGTTTATATAGGCCTACCCCCCAGGGGTACAATAGTAATCCGACTGGGCGCGGGTCCCAGCCGTCAGTGTCTGTGTTCGCCGGCTTCTCCGCCGGCCATTGGGGCCCGCCGACTGGTGGGTCCCGCCGGCTGCCGGCCTCTTGGTCGACAGGCCGGCCCCACCGCTTGGGGGTCTTGTCGGCGGCTGGTTACTGTTGCCTCGCCCCTGATGACGAGGGCTTTGTCGAGGTAAGCATGGCTACAGCGTAGCCGCCTTGCGGGCTCTCACTGTAGCCTTACCTCGTCTTGTCTCCTTAATGTGGCACATGTTTCGAGGGAGGGAGGTAGCCGGCTCCTGGGGGCCGGCTACGCCCCTGGCCGACTAGGGGAGGCCGGGCCGCCTTCGAGCGTCTCTCTGGCTAAAGGGGCCCACCGCCCGAGGGCCGTACTGGCGTCCGTCGTGGATGACGTTGAGGCCAACATGGCTACAGTACCGCGCCGGACGGGAGATGGCTGACCCGTTCGGCGTCCTGTGGCCATGCCTGCTTCGGGATTCGGGGGTAGTGGGCTGTACTGTGGCCACGCCCCGTCTTATCACCGTTATGTGGACACAGTCTTGGTGGGTGCGGTCTTGGCCGGCTTCTGGGAGTCGGCGTTCTTCATGGCCGGCTTCTGGGAGTCGGTCCTTTTGGAGCCGGCTTCCTGGAGTCGGCCATCTCGTAGCTTTCTTGGGAAAGGCTTCTGGGACTGGGTCGCCTTCTGGGAGTCGGCCCTGGGGATAGCCGGCCGGGGGAAGGCGGCCCTATGCTTCGTACGCTTGAAGGCTTAAATGACCTGATAATTTCTTGAGGAGCCAGGGGGAGTCGGTTAGGCTACCCGTGGCCATTTACTCCGACAAGCATACTTTGTGCGCCAGACATGAGCCTCATTCACACTGCTCTCACTGGTGAAAGGAATTATAACCTTGGAGTGATTGTTGCACGTAGTCTTCAGCATAACGCCAAAAGTGGCTGGTTCTATGGTGGAATTTATGCCACACGTCTAGCACGAGAGCTGGGTGTTTCACCTTTGCCCTTTGATCCTATCTTACCCACTCAGTATTTAGATTTTGATGCTTTAAAAGAGCATAAAATCCTTAAAGGAAAGATTCATGAATTCACTTATAATCTGATGTTTAACCAATCATCTCTTGTGGACACATATTTGCATGCGCCTGCCCTTTTTGACTACAACAGCAAGGGAAGATATTTCGTTCTTGAGAGCGAGGCCCAAGCTCATAACGCAGCAGTGGTGGCGGCACGGCGTGCTGAGGCATCCGCACCGAGAGCCTCTGTGAGCTGCCACGCCGACTACTACCCTCCAGGCTACTAATTTACTACCAAGCTAGGACAAAAGCCTAAGCTTGGGGTAGTATGTGTTTCCCACCGACATTATATTTATGTCTACATATCATTCTATCTGTCGGTGCTCACACTTTTTCATTGTATCATCCATGCTTAGATTTATTTTCTTGCTTTCTTCTTGTGTGTCTGAAAAACTTTAGAAAAAACCAAAAAAATAGTTGTAGTAATTTACTTTCTATGCATGCCTAGTAGTAGTACTAAAAAGAAAATCCAAAAAGATTTCCTTGTTCTTCTTTTGCTTGTTGGGAGCTTTCCCGTGTAAATAGTTTTTCTTGTTTTTGCTTTTTATTTGCTTGTTGAAGAAAACCAAAAACTCTAGAAATATTTCAGTGTGTTTCTCTGAATTTCTTTTATTTTTATTCGGGTTGTACCGGGGAGAAGACCACGATGAAAATGTTGAGTGGCTCTCATATGAATAATTGTTGAACTAATAAGAGCACATTTTACCTTGTCTTCTTCTGTTGAATAAAATGTTTGCAGATTCCAGCTTAGTCAACGACACTCTTGCACTTTTGTTATTATTTTCATATCACTCGGTCATGCAAGTGAAAGGCAATAATGACAACATTCGATGAACTGGCCGTGGTAGAGAGAAACTGGTATGAACTCGACTTGTTCTGTTTGTGTAAATATGTTTAACCTAGTACCCATGATTCATCCCATTATGATTAAACATGTTTGCACTGACAATTAGAGATTATAGTTTCTCATGCCATGCATAAGTAGCTGGGGGTTGATAATGATTTATCCTGCATATCAACATAGCGTTAAAATGATTGTGATGTAGTATGATGATATGGTATCCTCCTCTGAATGTTCGAGTGGCTTGACTTTGCACATGTTTATGCATGTAGTTGAATCAATACCAACATGGCCTCTATGATATTTATGTTCATGGTGTTCATATCCTACGCATGCTAGTGTCCAATGTTACTTATGCATAATGCATGGTTATGATCGTTGTTGCTCTCTAGCTGGCTGCTTCTCAATCTTAATTGCTAGCCTTCGCCTGTACCAAGTGGGAACTCTGCTTGCACATAAAAAACCTTGAACCCAAAGTTATTCCAGATGAGTTCACCATACCTACCTATATGCGGTATTACCCTGCCGTCCTAAGTAAATTTGCATGTGCCACCTCTAAAAACTTCTAAAAATTATCCTTTTTGTGTGCCTGGATCGTTCATGGAACAACAGGAGGTGGTCGATATCTTCCATGCAAAGCGGGTTATTCTCAGGTCGAGTGTTTATTCACTCGCCATCGCACGAGAAAATGGGCGGTAATAGGGATTCCCAGTCCCGAACTCAAAAATGCAAATAATTAAACAAAACTCCCCCGGAACTGATGTTGGTATGGACGGCACCCGTTGTTTTGGACAAGCCGTGGAGTGTGATTGATGGTGGAGGGGGAGTAAACCTTTACTTTTATCGCTTGGGAACCGCCACTAGCGTGCTTAGCATGGAAGATGTTGATAACTGATGGTCGTGAAGTGAATAAGAAGGGTGCATGTCTCAAAATATCATTTATCTCTGCTTTAAAAACTGAGGTCTGGCACCTCTGCAAATCACTGCTTCCCTCTACGAAGGGACTTTCTATTTACTTTTATGATGTGTCACCGCCTTCTAAAACAAACGCCAGAAACTGAGTAGAGCATAGCTGTCATGATTTATATATTATGTATAGCTAAAGTTGGGTGCATCATGACTGGATCTTTTCTACCATGAATTACAATGTTTAGTCGCTACTTGAACTTTGGAGGTGCTCTGCATTTATGTTTTGCGGTCTCAGAAAGGGCTAGCGAGATACCACTATTGTCATATTATATCATGATTGTTTTGACAACGTGTTGCCGTTTGAGATATCTTATTATTGCTCGCTAGCTGAATATGTCATTGATATGAGTCAATATAATCTTTTAAGTGTTATTGTCGACATGGTTTGTTATAATGCTGGCTGAAAACCTGGGTGTTGTTTAAGCTTATTTATGCAAACAAGAGCAAAAGAGTTCGTAACAGTTTTTCTTTCTCACTTTCAGTTTATCAACTGAATTTCTTGAGGACAGGCAAAGGTTTAAGCTTGGGGGAGTTGATACGTATCCAACGTATCTACTTTTTCTCACGCTTTTCCTCTTGTTTTGGACTCTAATTTGCATGATTTGAATGAAACTAACCCCGGACTGACGCTGTTTTCAGCAGAACTACCATGGTGTTGTTTTGTGCAGAAATAAAAGTTCTCGGAATGGAACAAAACTTTGCGAGGATTTTTTATACAATAATAAGAATTTCGGGAGCCAAGACCTGCCGGAGAGGGGCACCTGGGTGGGCACAACCCACCAGGGCGCACCCCCCTCTCCTGGCACGCCTAGGTGGGTTGTACCCACCTGGTGGCCCCACTGACGACCCCCCTGATACTGTAAAATCACATATTTCCAAAAAAATCAGGGAGAAAGAATTATTGCGATCCACAAGACGGAGCCGCCGCCAAGCCCTGTTCTTCCTCGGGAGGGGAGATCTGGATTCCGTTTGGGGTTCCGGAGAGGGGGATCTTCGTTCTTTGCTATCACCAACCCTCCTCCATCGCCAATTCCATGATGCTCCCCACCGGGAGTGAGTAATTCCTTCGTAGGCTCACTGGTCGGTGAGGAGTTGGATGAGATTCCTCATGTAATCGAGTTAGTTTTGTTAGGGCCCGATCCCTAGTATCCACTATGTTCTTAGATTGATGTTGCTATGACTTTGCTATGCTTAATGCTTGTCACTTTGGGCCCGGGTGCCATGAACTCAGATCTGAACCGTTTATGAATTCATCATTATATCCATGTTTTAGATCCGATCTTGCAAGTTATAGTCACCTACTACGGTTATGATCCGACAACCCCGGAGTGACAACAACCAGGCCCACTCTCGGTGATGACCATAGTTTGAGGAGTTCATGTATTCACTATGTGTTAATGCTTTGTTCCGGTTCTCTATTAAAAGGAGGCCGTAATATCCCTTAGTTTCCAATATGGACCCCGCTGCCACGGGAGGGTAGGACAAAAGATGTCTTGCAAGTTCTTTTAATAAAGCACATATGACTATTTACGGAATACATGCCTACATTATATCGATGAACTGGAGCTAGTGCCGTATCGCCCTAGGTTATAACTGTCACATATGAATGCCATCCATTAAGTCACCGATCCAATGCCTACGAATTTATCTTATATTGTTTCTGCTAAGTTACTACTGCTATCATCACTGTTACACTTGCTACCAAATTACGGCTATCAGTGTTACTGTTACCGTTGTTGTTGTCACTACTATCAAAGCTATCAAACTACTTTGCTACTGATCACTTTGCTGTAGATAATTAATCCCCATGTGTGTTTGAATTGATAACTCAGCTGCTAATACCTTCAAATATTCTTTGGCTCCCCTTGTGTCGAATCTATAAATTTGGGTTGAACACCCTACCCTCAAAAACTGTTGTGATCCCCTATAATTGTGGGTTATCAAGAGGCAGCCGGAAGTAGTACAAAGCCCCTCCGCAGTAGTAGTAGTAGTAGTAGTAGTAGTAGTGAGGGGCTATTTTGTTCAGTTCATCTGACTATAGATGTGGTGGAACTGTACAACGTACTTCAAATTAGCTAGTACATAGTTGAACTAGCTATTTCAGTACGTGGTTGACAACAATTGGGGAAAAGTTTGGTTGGTTCAGCTGTCGAGTTGAACTGTTTGTATAAATTAAGAACGACTGCTTAATCTATGAATGAAATCTATGCTTAATTACTGAATTTTAGTTGCAAAAATTAGATACTGCTAGTGATTTTTAGCTTCATATTTTGACATCGCAGTGTTACAAGGTTGACAAATGGCAATGTTACTAGATGAACAAATGTCAATCTTTCCAGTTTGACAAATGGCAACATACCCAATATGACAAATGCAAATCTTACCAAATTGTTTGTAAGTCGTTGCACATGGGTCATCCAAAAGAACCGTTTGCGTTGAAGAGATGCACAAATCCTGCTCTCACTTTGCATCATGTCGTCCCGGGATCGACGAGCGGGGCGCGGGAGGACGGCAGCTGGCGGTGCTGAGAGGTAGAGTTCGACGGCGGCGTCCCATGCCGCTGAGGGCGGCGCGCCAGAAAAGAGCTTGATGTCTACTACACAACCTTCTTCTTATAGACGTTGTTGGGCCTCCAAGTGCAGAGGTTTGTAGGACAGTAGCAAATTTCCCTCAAGTGGATGACCTAAGGTTTATCAATCCGTGGGAGGCGTAGGATGAAGATGGTCTCTCTCAAACAACCCTGCAACCAAATAACAAAGAGTCTCTTGTGTCCCCAACACACCCAATACAATGGTAAATTGTATAGGTGCACTAGTTCGGCGAAGAGATGGTGATACAAGTGCAATATGGATGATAGATATAGGTTTTTGCAATATGAAAATATAAATACAGCAAGGTAGCAAGTGGTAAAAGTGAGCGTAAACGGTATTGCAATGCTAGGAAACAAGTCCTAGGGTTCGTACTTTCACTAGTGCAAGTTCTCTCAACAATAACAACATAATTGGATCATATAACTATCCTTCAACATGCAACAAAGAGTCACTCCAAAGTCACTAATAGTGGAGAACAACCGAAGAGATTATTGTAGGGTACGAAACCACCTCAAAGTTATCCTTTCTGATCGATCTATTCAAGAGTCCGTAGTAAAATAACACGAAGCTATTCTTTCCGTTCAGTCTATCCTAGAGTTCGTACTAGAATAACACCTTAAGACACATATCAACCAAAACCCTAATGTCACCTAGATACTCTAATGTCACCTCAAGTATCCGTGGGCATGGTTATACGACATGCATCACACAATCTCAGATTCATCTATTCAACCAACACAAAGAACTTCAAAGAGTGCCCCAAAGTTTCTACCGGAGAGTCAAGACGAAAACGTGTGCCAACCCCTATGCATAGATTCCCAAGGTCACGAAACCCGCAAGTTGATCACCAAAACATACATCAAGTAGATCACGTGATATCCCATTGTCACCATAGATAAGCACATGCAAGACATACATCAAGTATTCTCAAATCCTTAAAGACTCAATCCGACAAGATAACTTCAAAGGGAAAACTCAATACATTACAAGAGAGTAGAGGGGGAGAAACATCATAAGATCCAACTATAATAACAAAGTTCACAATACATCAAGATCGTGCCAAATCAAGAACACGAGAGAGAGAGAGAGATCAAACACATAACTATAATAACAAAGCTCACAATATAATATAACATGGAACAATAAAAAAATTATAGATACGTTGGAGACGTACCAACCATCCCCAAGCTTAATTCCTGCTCGTCCTCGAGTAGGTAAATGATAAAAACAGAATTTTTGATGTGGAATGCTACCTAACATATTTATCAATGTAATCTTCTTTATTGTGGCATGAATATTCAGATCCATAAGATTCAAGACAAAAGTTTAATATTGACATAAAAATAATAATACTTCAAGCATACTAACTAAGAAATTATGTCTTCTCAAAATAACATGGCCAAAGAAAGCTTATCCCTACAAAATCATATAGTTTGGCTATGCTTCATTTTCGTCACACAAAAATGCTCACATCATGCACAACCCCGATGACAAGCCAAGCAATTGTTTCATACTTTAGTAATCTCAAACCTTTTTCAACTCTCACGCAATACATGAGCGTGAGCCATGGCCATAGCACTATGGGTGGAATAGAATATAATGATGGGGGTTGTGTGGAGAGGACAAAAAAGGAGAAAGTCTCACATTGACGCGGCTAATCAACGGGCTATGGAGATGCCGATCAATTGATGTCAATGCGAGGAGTAGGGATTGCCATGCAACGGATGCACTAGAGCTATAAATGTATGAAATCTCAACAAAAGAAACTAAGTGGGTGTGCATCCAACTTGCTTGCTCACGAAGACCTAGGGCATTTGAGGAGGCCCATTGTTGGAATATACAAGCCAAGTTCTATAATGAAAAATTCCCACTAGTATATGAAAGTGACAAAATAAGAGACTCTCTATCATAAAGTCATGGTGCTACTTTGAAGCACAAGTGTGGAAAAAAGGATAGTAGCATTGTCCCTTTTATTTCTTTTTTTTGTTTTTTATTTGGCCTTTCTTTTTTTCTTTTTTTTGGCCTTTTTTTCTTTTTGGGGGGGGGGACAATGCTCCATTAATGATGATCATCACACTTCTATTTATTTACAACTCAAAGATTACAACTCGATACTAGAACAAGATATGACTCTATATGAATGCCTCCGACGGTGTACCGGGATGGGCAATGAATCAAGAGTGACATGTATGATAAATTATGCATGGTGGCTTTGCCACAAATACGATGTCAACTACATGATCATGCAAGGCAATATGACAATGATGATGTGTGTCATGATGAACGGAACGGTGGAAAGTTGCATGGCAATATATCTCGGAATGGCTATGGAAATGCCATAATAGGTAGGTATGGTGGCTGTTTTGAGGAAGATATAAGGAGGTTTATGTGTGACAGAGCATATCATATCACGGGGGTTGGATGCACCGGCGAAGTTTGCACCAACTCTCAAGGTGAGAAAGGGCAATGCACGGTACCGAAGAGGCTAGCAATGATGGAAGGGTGAGAGTGCGTATAATCCATGGACTCAACATTAGTCATAAAGAACTCACATACTTATTGCAAAAATCTACAAGTCATCAAAAACCAAGCACTACGCGCATGCTCCTAGGGGGATAGATTGGTAGGAAAAGACCATCGCTCGTCCCCGACCGCCACTCATTAGGAAGGCAATCAAAGAAACACCTCGTGCTTCAAATTTGTCACACAACGGTTACCATACGTGCATGCTACGGGACTTGCAAACCTCAACATAAGTATTTATCAATTCCACAATTACTTAACTATCATAACTCTAATATCACCATCTTCATATCTCAAAACAATCATCAAGTATCAAACTTCTCATAGTATTCAATGCACTTTATATGAAAGTTTTTATTATATCCCTCTTGGATGCCCATCATATTAGGACTAAATTCATAACCAAAGCAAATTACCATTCTGTTCTAAATACTCTCAAAATAATATAAGTGAAGCATGAGAGTTCATCTATTTCTTCAAAATAAAACTACCATCGTGCTCTAAAAAGATATAAGTGAAGCACTAGAGCAAATGACAAACTACTCCAAAAGATATAAGTGAAGATCAACGAGTAGTCGAATAATTATGCAACTATGTGAAGACTCTCTAACATTTAATAATTTCAGATCTTGGTATATTATTCAAACAGCAAGCAAAAAAAGAAAATAAAATGACGCTCCAAGCAAAACACATATCATGTGGTGAATAAAAATATAGCTCTAAGTAAAGTTACCGATAGACGAAGACGAAAGAGGGGATGCCATCCGGGGCATACCCAAGCTTAGGCTCTTGGTTGTACTTGAATATTACCTTGGGGTGCCTTGGGCATCCCCAATCTTAGGATCTTGCCACTCCTTATTCCATAGTCCATCGAATCTTTACCCAAAACTTGAAACCTTCACAACACAAAACTTAACAGAAAACTCGTAAGCTCCGTTAGTATAAGAAAATAAATCACCACTTATGTACTGTTGTGAACTCATTCTAAATTCGTATTGGTGTAATATCTACTGTATTCCAACATCTCTATGGTTCATACCCTCCGATACTACTCATAGATTCATCAAAATAAGCAAACAACACATAGAAAACAGAATCTGTCAAAAGCAGAACAGTCAGTAGTAATATGTATCAAACGTATACTTCTGGAACTCAAACAATTCTGAAATAAATTTGTCGATGTGAGAAATTTTTCTATTAATCATCTGCAAAAAGAATCAACTTAATTTCACTCACCACTAAAAAAATTGTAGCTAATCTCGTGAGCGCTAAAGTTTCTGTTTTTTACAGCAAGATCATAAAGACTTCACCCAAGTCTTCCCAAAGGTTCTACTTGGCACAAACACTAATTAAAACATAAAACCACATCTAAACAGAGGCTATATGAATTATTTATTACTAAACAGGAGCAAAAATCAAAGAACAAAAATAAAATTGGGTTGCCTCCCAACAAGCGCTAACGTTTAACGCCCCTAGCTAGGCATGATAATTTCAATGATGCTCACATAAAAGATAAGAACTGAAACATAAAGAGAGCATCATGAAGAGTATGACTAGCACATTTAAGTCTAACCCACTTCCTATGCATAGGGATTTTTTGAGCAAACAACTTATGGGAACAATAATCAGCTAGCATAGGAAGGCAAAACAAGCATAACTTCAAAACTTTTAACACATAGAGAGGAAACTTGATATTGTTGCAATTCCTACAAGCATATATTCCTCCCTCACAATAATTTTCAGTAGTATCATGAATAAATTCAACAATATAACCATCACATAAAGCATTCTTTTCATGATCTACAAGCATAGAAATTTTATTACTCTCCACATAAGCAAAATTCTTCTCATTCGGAATAGTGGGAGTATCATAAGAGACTTGAATACTATAAATTGTTTCCACATTAAAAGAGTAATGTTCAGAAAAAGGGTAATCATAATCATGACAAGTTTTATAAATATAATAATCACTACTTTTTATAGCATAAGTGTCATCACAATAATCATCATAAATAGGAGGTCTGCTATCATCATAATAAATTTGCTCATCAAAACTTGGGAGGCTAAAAATAACATCTTCATTAAACATAGAATCCCCAAGCTTGGGACAAACATTAATTGCAGCAAATATATTCTCAAACATGTCATTCTCATCAAACATAGCATCCCCAAGCTTGGGCCTTTTCATATCATAAGCATAATCACTCTCATCATTAATAGTATGGATAGCACCAATAGTATAGCAATTATCATCATCACAATGAGTAAGAGGAGCAACATCATTTGGGAGGGATACCTTTCTACCTTTGCTTCTTCGTCTTTTCTTTTTCTTATTCACATCATGTGTGGGTTTAACCCTCTTTTTTGAGCTCCTTATTAATGAGATTGGTTGAATAGAAGGCTCGTCCTCGTTACCTGATTCATCATAAGAAAGAATAGGAGCATATTGGGAAATCTCTTCCCTTTCATTAGTATTCTCTTCATCCTCTATTTGTTTCCTTGTCTTTAGGTAATTGGCAATATAAGGATTTTCAATGCAATTCACCGCACAATACATATAAATTTCCTCTAGATCGAAATCAAGAACTTTATCAAGGACAAATTCTGGAAGATCCTTAGTGATATGTTTCAGTTCTTCATAACCCACAAGCAGACTAAGTTCATTATGATGTGCAAAGGAAATCAAGTCATCACAATTTTTGGACACGATTCGACCATGAAACAATTTGCATTGGATATTTAAATGACCACATTCATTGCAAAGTTCACAAGGATGGCTAAGAAAATTTAATTTTTCAGCACAAACATCTAGCCTTTCTTGCAACCATTTAGTTTCTAAGTACTTATGCCTCTTGCAAAATCTATCTTCCCTATTTGGTGTGTACTTGCAAACTCTATGCACTCCACAAAAATTGACATGCTTATAAGAGACATTTCATCATGACTAGTGCAATCATCATTAGTATCATGGATATTCAAAGAGTTCGTACTAACAACATTGCAATCATGCTCATCATTAATAGTTTTAGTGCCAAAATTTTTAATGCATTCTTCTTCTAACACTTTAGCACAATTATCGGAATCCTTATTTTCATGAAAGATATTAAAAAGATGAAGCATATGAGGTACCCTCAATTCCATTTTTTTTGTAGTTTTCTTTTATAGACTAAACTAGTGATAAAACAAGAAACAAAAAGATTCGATTGCAAGATCTAAAGATATACCTTCAAGCACTAACCTCCCCGGCAACGGCGCCAGAAAAGAGCTTGATGTCTACTACACAACCTTCTTCTTATAGACGTTGTTGGGCCTCCAAGTGCAGAGGTTTGTAGGACAGTAGCAAATTTCCCTCAAGTGGATGACCTAAGGTTTATCAATCTGTGGGAGGCGTAGGATGAAGATGGTCTCTCTCAATCAACCCTGCAACCAAATAACAAAGAGTCTCTTGTGTCCCCAACACACCCAATACAATGGTAAATTGTATAGGTGCACTAGTTCGGCGAAGAGATGGTGATACAAGTGCAATATGGATGATAGATATAGGGTTTTGTTATATGAAAATATAAAAACAGCAAGGTAGAAAGTGGTAAAAGTGAGCGTAAACGGTATTGCAATGCTAGGAAACAAGGCCTAGGGTTCATACTTTCACTAGTGCAAGTTCTCTCAGCAATAATAACATAATTGAATCATATAACTATCCCTCAACATGCAACAAAGAGTCACTCCAAAGTCACTAATAGCGGAGAACAAACGAAGAGATTATTGTAGGGTACGAAACCACCTCAAAGTTATCCTTTCTGATCGATCTATTCAAGAGTCCATAGTAAAATAACACGAAGCTATTCTTTCCGTTCAATCTATCCTAGAGGTCGTACTAGAATAACACCTTAAGACACATATCAACCAAAACCCTAATGTCACCTAGATACTCCATGTCACCTCAAGTATCCGTGGGTATGGTTATACGATATGCATCACACAATCTCAGATTCATCTATTCAACCAACACAAAGAACTTCAAAGAGTGCCCCAAAGTTTCTACCGGAGAGTCAAGACGAAAACGTGTGCCAACCCCTATGCATAGATTCCCAAGGTCACAGAACCCGCAAGTTGATCACCAAAACATACATCAAGTAGATCACGTGATATCCCATTGTCACCACAGATAAGCACATGCAAGACATACATCAAGTGTTCTGAAATCCTTAAAGACTCAATCCGACAAGATAACTTCAAAGGGAAAACTCAATCCATTACAAGAGAGTAGAGGGGGAGAAACATCATAAGATCCAACTATAATAGCAAAGCTCGCGATACGTCAGGATCGTGCCGAATCAAGAACACGAGAGAGAGAGAGAGAGAGAGAGAGAGAGAGAGATCAAACACATAGCTACTGGTACATACCTCAGCCCCGAGGGTGGACTACTCCCTCCTCGTCATGGAGAACACCGGGATGATGAAGATGGCCACCGGAGAGGGATCCCCCCCTCCGACAGGGTGCCGGAACAGGTCTAGATTGGTTTCGGTGGCTACGGAGGCTTGCGGCGGCGGAACTCCCGATCTAGGTTTATTTCTGGAGGTTTCTGTATTTATAGGAATTTTTGGCATCGGTCTCACGTCATGGGGGGGGGTCTCCGAGTCGTCCACGAGGGTGGAGGGCGCGCCCTACCCCCTGGGCTCGCCCTCCTATCTCCTTGACGCCTCGGGACTCTTCGCCCAACTATTTTACTCCGGGGGCTTCTTTTGGTCCATAAAAAATCATCAAAAATTGGCACGTCAATTGTACTCCGTTTGGTATTCCTTTTCTGTAAAATTCAAAAACAAGGAAAAAACAGAAACTGGCACTGGGCTCTAGGTTAATAGGTTAGTCCCAAAAATCATATAAAATAGCATATAAATGCATATAAAACATCCTAGATGGATAATATAATAGCATGGAACAATAAAAAATTATAGATACGTTGGAGACGTATCATTCAGTCAAGGTAAAGCAGTTGTCCGCACGGCACCTCCTACAGCCATTAAAACCAAGACACATGGCGTCATGTGAATGGTTAACAGAACGCACACGGTTTGAATCATACAAATGTTTGAGATATTAAAGTGGCAGCTATTTTTTCAAAAAGCCATTGTTGGTTGTCATTATTCGAGTGCGCCTTCTCTCAAAATGGAAACGAAAAATACCACAGCATGTCGGGTGCCATTCCATGATAGCATGCCATGTTTCATGAATTTGAGACGAGTTCTGAATTTACTAGAATTTAAAAATAAAGTATCTCAACATTTTGCCGGCAATCAATGGTGCCCTGGTGTTTGAAATTCATTATCATTTCTTGCATGGGACCTAAGCATGCACCCAAGGACACAGATTTGGTTTTTCAACCAATTTATATGCACTGGAGCATGTGCATGTAGTTCAAATTTGAATTATACACATAAATGCATTGAAAACTCAGTTAATGCATAAAAATGTCCAAACGAACCCCAAA
Source organism: Triticum aestivum (assembly GCF_018294505.1). Taxonomy (NCBI): domain Eukaryota; kingdom Viridiplantae; phylum Streptophyta; class Magnoliopsida; order Poales; family Poaceae; genus Triticum; species Triticum aestivum. The sequence continues at coordinate 16,091,615 of NC_057805.1, forward strand.
AAATCACAAAAATTGACACAACACTCCTGTTGTTCTATGTTGACACGAGAAATTTTTTGAAAGCAATAAGAGGCAATGCATATCGTTTCGTCCCCAAAGGTGGGACGTTCCCTACTGAAACCATCATGCTTGTTGTGAGAAGCTCTGGTTTGTGCGAAGCATATACCCAAACCTGCCCCAAATGGTACAAAAAATTTACCACGGCATGTTGATGCCGCTCCATGATACCATGCCAAGTTTCATGAATTTCAGAAGAGTTTTGGATTTACTAGAATTTAAAAACCTGGTATCTCAATGTTTTGCCGGCAATCAGCGGTGCCCTGGTGTTTGAAATTCATTGCCATTTCTTGCATGGGACCTAAGCATGCACCCAAGGACACAGATTTGATTTTTCAACCAATTTATATGCACCGGAGCATGTGCATGTAGTTCAAATTTGAATTATGCACATAAATGCATTCAAAACTCACTTGATGCATAAAAATGTCCAAACGAACCCCGAAAAATCACAAAAATTGACACAACACTCCTGTTGTTCTATGTTGACACGAGAAATTTTTTGAAAGCAATAAGAGGCAATGGATATCGTTTCATCCCCAAAGGTGGGACGTTCCCTCCTGAAACCATCATGCTTGTTGTGAGAAGCTCTGGTTTGTGCGAAGCATATACCCAAACCTGCCCCAAATGGTACAAAAATTTCACCACGGAATGTTGATGCCGCTCCATGATACCATGCCAAGTTTCATGAATTTCAGACGAGTTTTGGATTTACTAGAATTTAAAAACCAGGTATCTCAATGTTTTGCCGGCAATCAGCGGTGCCCTGGTGTTTGAAATTCATTACCAGTTCTTGCATGAGACCTAAGCATGCACCCAAGGACACAGATTTGATTTTTCAACCAATTTATATGCACTGGAGCATGTGCATGTAGTTCAAATTTGAATTGTGCACATAAATGCATTGAAAACTCACTTGATGCATAAAAATGTCCAAATGAACCCCAAAAAATCACAAAAATTTACACAACACTCCTGTTGTTCTATGTTGACACGAGAAAATTTTTGAAAGCAATAAGAGGCAATGGATATCGTTTCATCCCCAAAGGTGGGACGTTCCCTACCGAAACCATCATGCTTGTTGTGAGAAGCACTGGTTTGTGAGAAGCATATACCCAAACCTGCCCCAAATGGGACAAAAAAATTACCACGGCATGTTGATGCCGCTCCATGATAGCATGCCAAGTTTCATGAATTTCAGACGAGTTTTGGATTTACTAGAATTTAAGAACCAGGTATCTCAATGTTTGCGGCCGAGTGACGGTGGTAGGGTGTTTGACATTCATTCCCATTTCTTGCATGGGACCGAAGCAGGCAACCAAGGACACAAATTTGAATTTTCAACTAATTTATATGCATTAGAGCATGTGTCTGTAGTTCAAATTTGAATTATGCACATGAATGCATAGAAAACTCAGCTAATGTATAAAAATGTCCAAGTGAACCCCCAAAAACCCAAAAATTGACACAACACTCCTGTTGTTCTATGTTGACACTAGGAAGAAATTTGAAATCGAGAAGAGGCAACGGATACCGTTTCGTCTAGAAAGGTGAAACGTTCCCTACCGAAACCATCACACTTGTTGTGAGACGCTCTGGTTTATGAGAAGCTTATACCCAAACCTGCCCCAAATGGAACAAAGAATTTACCACGGCATGTTGATGCTGCTCCATGATACCATGCCAAGTTTCATGAATTTCGGACGAATTTTGGATTTACTAGAATTACAAAAGCAAGTACGCCGGCGTTTGCCGGAGTGCCACGGTGCCATGGTGTTCGAATTTCATCCCCATTTCTTGCATGGGACATAAGCATAAACCCATGGACACATATATGATTTTACAACCCATGTTGGTGGACCGGAGCATGTGCATGTAGTTTAATTTTGAATTGTGCACCTGAAATGGCTAGAAAACTAATTTAATGTATAAAATGTTCAAACGAAGTCTGAATAATTCCATTTCTTTTACGACACACATATAGTTGCATGTTCACCGTAGATAAAAAGGTCTAGCAATTCAAACGCCGTCCATTGCCGTTGTGACCCCATTATGTAATTCAAATCAAGTAGATCACACACAGTTTATTATCACCAACCGTGTGAGATGCAGCACAAAATATCTTGGAGCATCGTCGGCGTATATATAGTACGCCTATGGCTTACGCGAGAAGGTGTGTCGGCTACAGTCCACAGCTAACGTCTCAAGCACACTAGCTCGCTCCCCAGATATCATTTCACTGTTTAATCATCGCCGGTGAAAGATGGGCACATGGACCCGCGTCGTGAGGGCAACTTTGGTGGCCCACTCCGGCGAGAGCGCGGCCGCAGCTGCCATGCGCATGCTAACAAGGTGCATGAGCGCGGCCGCAATTTGCGACCGGGCGGCCAGGGCAGCCCAAACGGCCGTTGTTGCTTCTCAGGTGGCGGCAGCAACATCTGCCTCGGGGATAGCAACTAGCGAGAGCGGCATAGCAGCTGTCCGTTCCGCAGCGGCGGCCTTAGCCCTGAAGGAGGCCGCCCATGACCATGTCGAGGCCGCCCACGCCCAGCTCGTGGCGGTCACCGCACAAATTGAACGAAGCTTCTTCGACAACGGTCGGCAACCCACGGCCGAAGAGTTGGCAATCGCCGAGAGCGTTTGAGCAGCCGTCTGTTCCTCCGCCGCATACCTTGCGACAATGGGGCCCGTCCAATCCCAGATCGCGGCCGCCCACGCCCAGCTCATGGCGGCCTTTTCCAAAGAGATGGCAGACGTGGATGGCGAGATGCTTGCCGAGTATGGTGCGATGGATGCCATGGAGCCCCTTCCCCAGGAGACTGTCGGGCGCGAGCTGGACATGGAGGCGGCGACGGAGATCGATGAGCACCAGCTGTAGTACTAGTACTCTTTGTTTTGTTTAATTAAGAGCGCCGGTCTTTAATTTGTTAGTGTAATGTTTAGGTCAGCTAGCTATGTTTAATTGCTGAACTTGCTTGATTAAGAAGTGTGGGTGTGTTGTAGTCTCCTTTGTGTACCCTAATTATGCAATGACGTGGATGCCCACTGTATCCATGGAAATTCGAAAAAAAAATTGACGTTCAAACTCATCACACACGGGTTAAGCTATCTGAATCATTTGTGATGTTCACATATTGTACACAGTTTTGAATAAGGGATCGTGTCTGATGACACTTTGCGCGCCGGTTTTTTCACTGAAGCAATTCCAACTTTTCGGCTTCCACGGAAATATCTACCTCCCCGCCCCCTCCCCCTTACCAAAAGCCACATTTCCCCTGTTTCCACCTTCCTTTCCAAGTTGAAACCTTCACTCCTTGCTTGCAGTGCCGCCTCCTCGCCGGCGACCCTCCTTCACGCTGCTCGGCCTCGACCCCATCCTCCTCCTCCTTCCACATCCCACATGCCCCGACCGCCGACGCGAACGCGACACCTAACACCCAAATCACCGACCCCTCCACCAAATAAGTGCCGCCCTAAGCCATGGTGCACGCAGTTTAGCCAGGATCTCAAGGAGCATTTGGCAGCGGAGAAGCAAATAGCGGCCGCCATTCATGCCGACCCCTAGATCTTGGAGGAGCACCTTGCCATTTGCTACCTACGCCGGTTAAGCATGCTCGGTTTACCCGTTGCGTGTGCTGCTCCTGCCTTTCCTTCACAAATTCTAGTGAATTGTGCTATCTAATTTTACCATGCAATCTGTTGCTCTAGTGTATATGTTCTATATGCCGTGCAGTGTGGTGCTCACTTATTAATTGTTTTGTTAATTAGTTGTGGTCTTCAGTTAACTGTTTGGTTCAATTCTACAAATGTGATGTTCAATTCTTCAGGCTGCAATTTTGTATTGTCTTCCATGTGAGAAATAAATCGAATTTATCTTTACAAAATACATGAGAAACGAATACAATTGCTATATTTCCAAGTTGTCAAGCATGCTTGGTTTGGTCATACATTGTGCAATGTGGTGCTCAGTTAACGTTTGGTTCATTTGTGTTGTGATGTTTAGTTAACTGTTTGGTTCAATTCTGCAATGCGATGTTCAATAGTTGTGGGTGCATTCTGTTATTGTATACCAAGTGAGGAATAAATTGAATTTGGTTGTAGTAAATACATGAGAAACAAATACAATTGCTATATTTCCAAGTTGTTAAGCATGCTTCATTTGGTTAACTGTCTGATCTTCTATTAGGAGTATGTTATATTGTGCAATGTGGTGCTCAGTTAATGTTTGGTTCATTTGTTGTGGTGTTTAGTTAACTGCTTGGTTCAATTCTGCTGTGCGATGTCCAATTGTCGTGGGTAGAATTTTGTATTGTTGTGCATGTGAGGAATAAATCGAATTTCGCTGCACTTAATAAATGAGAAACATATATGATACGTCCATTTTGCATCATGCTTTTATATCAATATTTATTGCATTATGGGCAGTTATTACGCATTACGTCACAATACTTATGCCTTTTCTCTCTTATTTTACAAGGTTTACATGAAGAGGGAGAATGCCGGCAGCTGCAATTATGGGCTGGAAAAGGAGCAAATATTAGAGACCTATTATGCACAACTCCAAAAGTCCTGAAACTCCACGAAAGTCAGTTTTGGAATATATCAAAAATATTGGGCGAAGAAAGCACCAGAGGGGGGCCACCCACCGTCCACGAGGATGGGGGGCGCGCCCTACCCCCCGGGGCGCGCCCCCTGCCTCGTGGGCCCCCTGGCAGGCCTCCGGTGCCCATATTTTGCTATATTAAGTCTTTCACCCTGGAAAAAATAAGGAGGAAGCTTTCAGGACGAAGCGCCGCCGTCTTGAGGCGGAACCTTGGCGGAACCAATCTAGGGCTCTTGCGGAGCTGTTCTGCCGGGGAAACATCCCTACGGGAGGGGGAAATCATCACCATCGTCATCACCATCAATCCTCTCATCGGGAGGGGGTCAATCTCTATCAACATCTTCACCAGCACCATCTCATCTCAAACCCTAGTTCATCTCTTGTATCCGATCTTTGTCTCAAAACCACAGATTGGTACCTGTGGGTTGCTAGTAGTGTTGATTACTCCTTGTAGTTGATACTAGTTGGTTTATTTGGTGGAAGATCATATGTTCAGATCCTTTAAGCATATTAATACCCCTCTTATTATGAACATGAATATGATTTGTGAGTAGTTACGTTTGTTCCTGAGGACATGGGAGAAGTCTTGCTATAAGTAGTCATGTGAATTTGGTATTCGTTCGATATTTTGATGAGATGTATGTTGTCTTTCCTCTAGTGGTGTTATGTGAACGTCGACTACATGACACTTCACCATTGTTTGGGCCTAGGGGAAGGCATTGGGAAGTAATAAGTAGATGATGGGTTGCTAGAGTGACAGAAGCTTAAACCCTAGTTTATGCGTTGCTTCGTAAGGGGCTGATTTGGATCCATATGTTTCATGCTATGGTTAGGTTTACCATAATACTTCTTTTGTAGTTGCGGATGCTTGCAAGAGGGGTTAATCATAAGTGGGATGCTTGTCCAAGGAAGGGCAGTACCCAAGCACCGGTCCACCCACATATCAAATTATCAAAGTAACGAACGTGAATCATATGAGCTTGATGAAAACAAGCTTGACGATAATTCCCATGCATCCTCGGGAGCGCTTTCCTTTATATAAGAGTTTGTCCAAGCTTGTCCTTTGCTACATAAAGGATTGGGCCACCTTGCCGCACCTTGTTTATTTTTGTTACTTGTTACCCGTTATAAATTACCTTATCACAAAACTATCTGCTACCGATAATTTCAGTGCTTGCAGAGAATACCTTACTGAAAGCTACTTGTCATTTCCTTCTGCTCCTCGTTGGGTTCGACACTCTTACTAATTGAAAGGACTATGATAGATCCCCTATACTTTTGGGCCATCAAGACTCTTTTCTGGCGCCGTTGCCGGGGAGTGAAGCGCCTTTGGTAAGTGGAATTTGGCAAGGAAAATTTTATATAGTGTGCTGAAATTTACTGTCACTTGTTACTATGGAAAGTAATCCTTTGAGGGGCTTGTTCGGGGAATATTCACCCCGTCCAATAGAGCAAAGAGTTGCTCCTCCACCTACTGAACCTACTGAAAATGTTTACTTTGAAATTCCTTCGGGTATGATAGAGAAACTGCTAGCTAATCCTTTTACAGGAGATGGAACATTACATCCCGATTTGCACCTAATCTATGTGGATGAAGTTTGTGGATTATTTAAGCTTGCAGGTATGCCCGAGGATGTTATCAAGAAGAAGGTCTTCCCTTTATCTTTGAAGGGAAAGGCATTGACATGGTTTAGGCTATGCGATGATATTGGATCATGGAACTACAACCGATTAAAATTGGAATTTCATCAGAAGTTTTATCCTATGCATCTGGTTCATCGTGATCGTAATTATATATATAATTTTTGGCCTCGCGAAGGAGAAAGTATCTCTGAAGCTTGGGGGAGGCTTAAGTCAATGTTATATTCATGCCCCAATCATGAGCTCTCAGGAGAAATTATTATTCGAAAAATTTATGCTCGGCTTTCTCTCAATAATCGCTCCATGCTCGATACTTCTTGTACTGGTTCTTTTATGATGAAGACTATTGAATTCAAATGGGATTTATTGGAAAGAATTAAACGTAACTCTGACGATTGGGAACTCGGCGAAGGTAAGGAGTCAGGTATAACACCTAAGTTTGATTGTGTTAAATCTTTTGTGAATACCGATGCTTTTCATGAATTTAGCACTAAATATGGACTTGACTCTGAGATAGTAGCTTCTTTCTGTGAATCCTTTGCTACTCATGTTGATCTCCCTAAGGAGAAGTGGTTTAAATATCATCCTCCCATTGAAGTAAAAGTAGTTGAACCTATTAAAGTTGAAGAAAAGACTATCACTTATAATGTTGACCCTATTGTTCCTACCGCTTATATTGAGAAACCACCTTTACCTGCTAGAATAAAGGATCATGCTAAAGCTTCAACTGTGGTTCGTAAGAGTAATGCTAGAATACCTACACCCCGTGAGCAAATTAAAGTTGAACCTAGTATTGTTATGGTTAAAGATCTCTTGGTCGATAATATTGATGGGCATGTTATTTACTTCTGTGATGAAGCTGCTAGAATTGCTAGACCCGATACTAAAAACAAACGTAGACCTGTTGTAGGCATGCATGTTGTTTCTGTTAAAATAGGAGATCATTGCTATCATGGCTTATGTGATATGGGTGCTAGTGCGAGTGCAATACCTCATTCCTTATACGAAGAAATTATGCATGATATTGCACCTGTTGAGATAGAAGATATTGATGTTACTATTAGGCTTGCCAATAGAGATACTATTTCACCAGTTGGGAGTATTAGAGATGTTGAAGTCTTGTGCGGGAAAGTTAAATATCCTACTGATTTTCTTGTTCTTGGTTCCCCACAAGATGACTTTTGTCCCATTATATTTGGTAGACCCTTCTTGAATAGTGTTAATGCTAAGATAGATTGCAAAAAGGATGTTGTTACTATTGGTTTAGGGGATATGTCTCATGATTTTAATTTTGCTAAATTTCGTAGACAACCCCATGATAAATAATTTCCTAGTAAAGATGAAATTATTGGTCTTGCTTCTATTCGCGTGCCTCCTAACGATCCTTTAGAACAATATTTGCTAGACCATGAAAATGATATGTTTATGAATGAAAGAAGGGAAATAGATGAAGTATTCTTTAAGCAGGGACCTATTTTGAAACACAATTTTCCTATTGAAATTCTAGGGGATCCTCCTCCACCCAAGGGTGATCCCATGTTTGAGCTTAAACCATTACCTGATACTCTTAAATATGCTTATCTTGATGAAAAGATGATATATCCTGTTATTATTAGTGCTAACCTTTCGGAGCAGGAAGAAGAGAAATTATTGAAAACTCTGAAGAAGCACCGTGCTGCTATTGGATATACTCTTGATGATCTTAAGGGCATTATTCCCACTCTATGCCAGCAAAAAATAAAATTAGAGAAAGACGCTAAATCGGTTGTTGATCACCAATGAAGGTTAAATCCTAAGATGAAAGAAGTGGTAAGGAAAGAAATACTAAAGCTTCTGGAGGCAGGTATAATATATCCCGTTGTTGATAGTCAGTGGGTAAGTCATGTCCATTGTGTCCCTAAGAAGGGAGGTATTACTGTTGTTCCTAATGATAAAGATGAATTGATCCCACAAAGAATTGTTACAGGCTATAGAATGGTAATTGACTTCAGCAAATTAAATAAAGCTACTAAAAAGGATCATTACCCTTACCTTTTATTGATCAAATGCTGGAAAGATTATCCAAACATACACATTTTTGCTTTCTAGATGGTTATTCTGGTTTCTCTCAAATACCTCTGTCAAAAGAGGATCAAGAAAAGACCACTTTTACTTGCCCTTTCGGTACCTTTTGTTATAGACGTATGCCTTTTGGTTTATGCAATGCACCTGCTACCTTTCAAAGATGTATGACTGCTATATTATCTGAATTTTGTGAAAAGATTGTTGAGGTTTTCATGGATGATTTTTCCGTATATGGAACTTCTTTTGATGATTGCTTAAGCAACCTTGATCAAGTTTTGCAAAGATGTGAAGAAACTAATCTTGTCTTGAATTGGGAGAAGTACCACTTTATGGTTAATGAAGGTATTGTCTTGGGGCATAAAATTTCTGAAAGAGGTATTGAAGTTGATAAAGCTAAAGTTGATGCTATTGAAAAGATGACGTGTCCTAAGGACATTAAAGGTATAAGAAGTTTCCTTGGTCATGCCGGTTTTTATAGGAGGTTCATTAAGGACTTCTCAAAAAATTCTAGGCCTCTGACTAATCTCTTACAAAAAGATGTTCCTTTTTCCTTTGATGATGATTGTATAGAAGCATTTGAAATACTTAAGAAAGCCTTGATTTCTGCACCTATTGTTCAGCCACCTGATTGGAATTTACCCTTTGAAATTATGTGTGGTGCTAGTGATTATGTTGTAGGTGTTGTTATAGGACAAAGAGTTGATAAGAAATTAGATGTCATCCAGTATGCTAGTAAAACTCTAGACAGTGCCCAGAGAAACTATGCTACTACTGAAAAAGAATTTTTAGCAGTTGTATTTGCTTGTGATAAGTTCGGACCTTACATTGTTGATTCTAAAGTAACTGTTCACACCGATCATGCTGCTATTAAATATCTTATGGAAAAGAAAGATGCTAAACCTAGACTTATTAGATGGGTTCTCCTACTACAAGAATTTGATTTGCATATTATTGATAGAAAGGGAGCTGAGAACCCCGTTATAGACAACGTATCTAGGTTAGAGAATGTTCTTGATGACCCACTACCTATTGATGATAGCTTTCCTGATGAACAGTTAGCTGTCATAAATGCTTCTCGTACTGCTCCATGGTATGTTGATTATGCTAATTACATTGTTGCTAAATTTATACCACCTAGCTTCACATACCAGCAAAAGAAAAAGTTTTTCTATGATTTAAGACATTACTTTCGGGATGACCCACACCTTTATAAAGAAGGAGTAGATGGTGTTATTAGACGTTGTGTACCTGAGCATGAACAGGAACAGATCCTACGCAAGTGTCACTCCGAGGCTTATGGAGGACACCACGCTGGAGATAGAACTGCACATAAGGTATTGCAATCCAGTTTTTATTGGCCTACTGTCGAGGGAAATCGACACCTATGGAATCACTGGGATCCCTTCTGCGGTTGGCGGGCGCGGGGTTGTGCAAAGAGCGGGTCTAACAGGAAGCACACGGATCGTTTACCCAGGTTCGGTCCGCGAAGATGCGTAATACCCTAGTCCTGCTTTGGTGGATGTATTCAAGCGTTCTTGTGTTCTTGAGCTAGCTACGGGGTGCAACTAGCCCAAAATATCCGAATCCTCCTCCTGGTCGGCTCGGGCCTCCTTTTATAGGCAAAAGGGGCTGCCAGAGTGGCACACAGGAGGTGGAAAGGTGTACAGTGGACGAGTCTATCCTCTGGCACCGTCGGACAAACGCATTTAATGCGCTGCCAACGTGCCCCTCTTGATTTATCGGGGACGACAAGGAAGCATGTCCCAGCTGTTGCCGCCTCGCCTGGCTTCGACGCGCGTCCGAGCTGACGAGGCGTCACGGCACCACGTTGGCTGGCTGCTGGGCTGGCGCGGTGGTGGAGCCTTCACGAAGACCTGCATGCCACCACGCAGGTGCTTGCTGCATCGGTCGTGGAGGCCGCTCGTCACCACGTAGGTGCCTGCTCAGCTGGTTGAGCTGGCAGCTATATGGGGACGATGGTGGAGCCTTGGCAGACGCGGGCCTGGCCGCGGCCCCATCAATGTCTTCGGCAAGGATCTTGCCGGGGCCCGGCAAGGGTCTTGCCGTGGCGTCGCTGTCTTCCCCGGCAAGCGTCTTGCCGGGGGTCTCGTGGACTTCTTCGGCTGGGATCCTGCCGACGGTTGTCGTCTTCTGGTCCTCATCTGATCTTGTGTGTCTATGATCTTGACGAAGATTTGCATGCCACCACAGAGGTGCCTCCAGAGCCTTGGTTCCAATGTAGTTGGTTGGTGGTGTTTGGAACCCGCGGGCTCAAGGGTGGCTCGCTCTGCTGGTGTTGGGCAAGCTGCCCCGGCAAGGCTCTTGTCGGGGCTGCGGAGGCCGCCCTGGCAAGGGTCTTGCCGGGGGAGTCCGTCTTGCCCCTTTGCTCTTTAGCGCTTCTGGTCTTGGCGTTGCCTTGTTTGTCTTGTGCTTCGGTTTCCCTCCGGCTTCCCTCCTTTGCCCTGTTAAGTGTGGCCGCGGGCGCGGCTCTAACTGCCCGTGCACAAGTAAAGGGGTCAAAAGGAGAGCCCCTACTTTTGTACACCGACAGGATGCCCCGGGCCAAGGCCACACATAAGCGCAGCGCATTGTTGGGCTAGGCCCAGAACGGTGTGCGGTCAGGTGGGGCGGATTTTACCGCAGTAACTTTTCGTTCACTGCGCTTCCCCACGGCCCGCGTTGAACGCGCGACGTGGAGAGTCGTGCGTGACGTGGGGGTCATGCATGGGGCGGTCTCCGCACGCATGCGTCACATCATGGTAAAAGAGGCGGCTCGCGCCTTCCCCATAAAGAAAGAGGGAGGCGCAGAGGCGCAGCTCATTTACTGAGTGGACTCGGGTCGAGGCCTTCAAGGCGCCCGCGCCCCGCGATCACGGGGTGGGGAACGGTCGCCTCACCCGTCCCCTCAATCCTGCTCGCTCGCCACGTGTCCCCCATGCAGGTGTCAGGTGGCGGAGGCGGGAAACCGGGCCGTCGCTGATTGGGGCAGCGGGTCGGTCCCGATTCCCTGCGCCCCCGACGGTTGGATTGGTTGAGTGGGGCTGCCGAGCCCCGACCCCGCTCCTTTATAAGAAGGGGGAGGGGGATGTCATCCCACATTCTACCAGCATCCATCTCCTTCCACCTCCGCTCCTTTCTTCCATCTGCCATGGCGAGAGGGGGCGCAGGCCCTTCAACGGTGGCGGCGAGGGTCGCTGCTCGACAGCACGTCCCTCCTTCCCAAGAGCCTGTGGCGGTGGAGCCGGCCATGAGAGGAAGGGGAGGGGCGAGGCCGAGGTCGCCGTGGCGCTCGGGGAAGAGGGGGACGGGGCGGCGCACTGGCCTTGCCCCCGCCAGCGGTGCCTCCCCGCGATGGAGGGCCACGTCGTGGACCAGCCCCGTGAGTTCTTCATCAGGCTACGCCGGCCATCGTGTCGTCGTCTCCGTCTCCCTACCCCATTTGCTCGGGAGATGGAGCTCGATCCGCCCCAGACCCTCAGGCTGCACATGAGGGGCTGCGGGAACGGCGGTATGTGGGTCGACGTCGACTTCCCCGCTCCTCACGTCATGTACCTCCGTCGTGGATGGAAGACGTTTGCTCGCATCCATAGCCTGACGGCGGGGATCGTCCTCTACTTCAAGTTAATGGATGGCGGCCTGCTCTCCGTCAAGGTCTTTGGAGATCTTGGAACTCGCCTAAAGTGCTGCGTGGAGAGCTCCTCCAACGATGAAGATTCCTCCTCAAGCAGGAGTGACGAGGAGGACAGAGACAACAACGACGAGGGTGCCGAACGGCGGGACGCCGACCCCGACTTCGACTGACCGCGCCGTCCCTCCCTCGGCCACACGCCCTACCGAGGGCCTTCCTCGTCAAGCTCTCCATCGGCGTGTTCCGTGTCGCTTCCTTGGGCGGCTGGCGTAGGAGGGACGGAGAAGGCGAAGAAGGTGGGTGGCGGCCGTCAAGTCGGAGTACGCGGGCACCGACGCCTTCGTCGCGTATTGTCGGCCCGCTGCCTCATCTTCGAGCTCCCCTCCTGGCACCGGGATGTTCTCTCGGTGCCTTCTGCCCCTCGTACCTTGCCTAGGCGCTCTTTTTGCCCTCCTGCTACCTTGTTCCATCTTCCGAGGAGAGGGACAAGAAAGGGATTACGGGCATCTTATCTCTTTTTAGTTTGTAAGCCTGCGGGCACTTGTTAGATTTGAAATTTGTAATCCCCTTGCTCATGTTTTTCATCCCATATGAACTGTACCTGTATGGGACGTTTTTAATGAAAAAGGGTGCTTGCCGGGTTCTTTGTGCATGAGCGAGGCCCATGCCAAGGAGTGAATCCTTGTTATTTTTAAGATAAACATTGACGCCCGGCAACAGGCCTTGCCATCCCCTTTCTTCAGCCGACCATTCTCACGCTCTTGGCGGAGGCAGGGGCGAAGTAGAGTTAGGCCCCTTGTTTATTTCCTTGCCACCGCGACTTCGACCCGGTTCGGACCCAGGGACTTGGGTACAGGAAAAAGGGGGAGCACGGTGGTCCAGGAGCAAAACGAGGTTTCATACACCCCAACTTCATACGGAAATGCACAACAGAGGATGAAAGACTTATCTGAATCTGCAGCCCCCCGGCAGCTTTGTCTTGCCGCGGTTGGATTCTTGTATCCGCAGCCCCCGGCAACCTTGGCTTGCCGAGGCCGGGGCGCCGGCTCGTTCTCTTTCTTCCAAACAGCTCAGCAGAAACATCCATGTACCCTGCGAACCAAAGAGGATGGAAAGGAACAGAGAAACGCACACTCGACCTCTATGCTAGGGGTTAGTCACTGCTAAGCACTATCAACCCTAATCTAGGGAGAGACTTAACCTAGCATGCATGCTAAAACTTAGGGCGCCAGCGCTTCATTTATTTATGCTCAGGGTCTGCGCCTGGCTTTGTACAGAGGGTTACATGCCTTGCCGGCAAGGCTTGTACAAAAGGTGGTTTGCCGGGGGGCCCGGCAACCGCGCCTTATGGGTAAAACTTGCGAAGATGTTCAATATTCCAGGAGTTGGTCACTGGAATAGCATCTTCGGTCTCCAGACGGACTGCGCCGAGCCTGGTGACTCGTATTACCCGATAAGGGCCTTCCCACTTTGGCGTCAACTTGTTGGAATTCTTGGCCGATTGAACGCGCCGAAGAACAAGGTCGCCTTCCTCAAAGCTTCGGGCATGAACCTTGCGGCTATGGTAGCGGCGCAAGGCTTGTTGGTAGCACGCTGCTCTCATAGCCGCCCGAAGACGATCTTCCTCAAGGTGCGTTGCGTCATCTTGCCGCAATTGCTCTTGCTCAAGCTCATCATAAGCGAGCACTCGAGGTGACCCGTATGTGAGTTTCGTGGGGAGAACTGCTTCTGCCCCGTATACCAGGGCAAAGGGTGTCTGGCCAGTGGCTCGATTTAGCGTCGTTCTGATCGACCAAAGAACCGCCGAAAATTCATCAATCCAGCGCCTTCCACTCTTGTGCAGCTTGTCAAAAGTCTTTGTTCTCAGGCCTCTCAGTACTTCAGCATTTGCCCTCTCCGCCTGGCCGTTGCTCCGTGGGTGTGCCACGGAAGCGAAACAGACCTTGCTACCGAGGTCCTGGATGTATTGCATGAAGGTGTGGCTTGTGAACTGCGTGCCGTTGTCGGTGATGACCCTGTTTGGCACACCAAAACGGCAGACTAGCCCCTTAAAGAACTTGACGGCTAACTGTGTTGTAACCTTTCTCACTGCCTCCACCTCCGGCCACTTTGTGAACTTGTCGATCGCAACGTACAAGTACTCAAAGCCCCCGACAGCGCGGGGGAAAGGGCCCAGCATGTCGAGCCCCCAGACCGAAAATGGCCAGGAGAGAGTAATTGTTTGAAGGGCTTGAGCTGGTTGATGAAGCTTCTTCGAATGGAACTGACACGCTTCACACTTGGTTACTAGTGTCGTTGCACCCTGGAGGGCAGTGGGCCAGAAGAAACCTTGCCGGAACGCCTTGCCGGCAAGGGCCCTCGACCCTACGTGGGACCCACATATGCCTCCGTGTATCTCCGCCAACAGCTCCAGTCCTTCCTCCCGGGGGATGCACTTCAATTTCACACCGTTCGGCCTTTTCCTGTACAGGACATCATCGACGAACTGATACATCGCAAACCGACAGGCTACTTTCTCTGCTTCTTCCTGCTCCTCAGGAAGCTCCCCTGTTTGGAGGAATCGAATGGTATGATGTGCCCATGCCGGAGCCTGGGGCTCGACAGCAAGGGCTAAAGGCATTTCTTCTGCCATGGGAGCGGCCCTCTCTACGGCCAGGGCTTGATGCCCTACCGCAGTCAGTTGCCCCTTGGCAGGCTCAGTTCCCACGGCAGCATCCTTGTCGGCGGCCCCAGGGGGCTCGGCGGGAAAGTACTTGTCGGGGCCTGATTTCCTTCGCTTGTTCTGCTCTGTTGATGATTCAACGGATGGTTGAGTTAACCGAAGCACAAAAGTACCTGGTTCCACAGGTAGCTTTAACGCAGCGCGCTTCAACGGGTAATCGGCGATGTCGTTCTCCACTCGGGGAACATGCTCCGCTTGTATACCGTCGAAGCGCTCTTCCAGCTTCCTCACCTCATCTACGTAGGCCTCCATCAACGGGCTCTGATAATCCTTGTTGACTTGCCTGACGACAAGCTGTGAATCACCCCTAACGATGAGCTTCTTAATCCCGAGGTCTGCCGCGATCCTGAGATCGGCAAGCAACCCCTCATATTCGGCGGTGTTATTTGTGGACATCTCCCTGGGAAAGTGCATCTGGATTACATACTTGAGGTGCTCTCCGGTGGGTGCGACTAGCAGCACACCGGCACCGGCGCCTTGCAGCGAGAAAGCCCCGTCAAAGTACATGATCAAGTTGCGACTTGCTTCCTTGCCGGGGAGAGTGGTCTCCTGGATCTCTTCGTCGGGCATTGAGGTCCATTCCGCAATGAACTCCGCCAGGACTCTGCTCTGAATTGTCGAAGTACTTTCAAACTTCAAACCAAAGCTCGATAGTTCCAAGGCCCACTCCACGATCCTCTCGGTTGCGTCTGGGTTATGCGGTATCCATTGCAACGGGAGGCGAGTAACGACGGTGATTTCGTGTGCTTGGAAGTAATGACGCAGCTTCCTCGAGGCCATAAGGAGGTCGAAGAGCAATTTCTGCACACCGGAGTACCTTGACCTAGCCCCCTGCAAGAGGGAGCTGACAAACTAAACTGGGTGCTGCATCATCTTCTTCTTCTGCACCACTTCATTTGGCTGCGCGGGCCCCGTCCCGATGGCGTCAGACTCTGCCGGGGGCCTTGCCTTGTTGGCGCCAGGCCCTGCCGAGGGAATCTGTGGCTCGCCGTCCGCCGGTCCTGCCGTTGTCACTGCCTCTTCGTCGACCTCCCTCTGCGCCACTAGCACGGCGCTGACCACTTGATTCGTTGCCGCCAGATACAGCAGCAATGGCTCTTGTGGTTTAGGCGCAACCAGTACTGGTGTAGAGGAGAGGTATTTCTTCAGGTCCTGCAGTGCCTCTTCGGCCTCCGGGGTCCACTCCATCGGGCCCGCCTTTTTCAAGATTTTGAAAAGGGGGAGGGCACGCTCAGCAGACTTGGAGATGAATCGGCTCATGGCGGCAACGCAATCGGTGAGCCGACGCACATCCTTGATCCGCTTGGGCGCCTCAATCTGCTCGATATCCTTGATCTTGTCTGGGTTCGCCTCGATCCCTCGCTATGACACAAAGAACCCGAGAAGTTTGCCGGGCGGAACTTCGAAGACACACTTCTCCGGGTTCAACTTGAGGTTGATCTTGCGCAAATTTGCAAACGTCTCCTCCAGATCTTGTACAAGGGTTGCCCTGTCCTTGGTCTTGACCACTATGTCGTCCATTTATGCTTCCATATTTCTATGTAGCTGGGGCTCAAAACCAATTTGGACTGCCCTTGCAAACGTTGAGCCAACACTCTTTAACCCAAAGGGCATCCGTAAAAAGCAATACGTACCACACGGGGTGATGAATGTTGTCTTTTCTCCATCTTCCCTTGTCATGAAGATCTGGTGGTATCCTGAGTAGGCGTCGAGGAATGATAACAGATCACACCCGGCCGTGGAGTCAACAATCTGGTCGACGAGCGGCAACGGGAAAGGGTCCTTGGGACAAGCCTTATTGATATCTGTGTAGTCAATACACAGCCTCCACTTCCCATTTGCCTTGCGCACCACCACCGGATTGGCCAACCATGTCGGATGGAGTACTCCTCTCACCAAGCCTGCTGCCTCCAACTTCCTGATCTCCTCTGTGATGAACTCCTGCCGTTCCAAATCTTGCTTCCTAACCTTCTTCTTGACGGGTCGCGCATGGGGGCAGACAGCAAGATGGTGCTCAATCACTTCCCTGGGAACGTCGGGGATGTCGGATGCTTGCCATGCAAAAACATCGACATTCGCCCACAGGAAAGTGACGAGCGCGCTTTCCTATTTGTTGTCGAGGGTGGAGCTTATGGTGAAAGCCCCTCCCGTGCCATCCTCCCTGACGGACACCTTCTTCGTCTCTAGTGGTGCAGCTCTGAATTTCTTGCTCTTGCCGGTGGAGCTTTCTGGCACGTCCTCGACGGTAGCACAACACTCCAAAGAGGTGCGCTTGCCGGAGTGGGTGCGAGAGGTCTTGCCGGTCTTCTTCTTCCCTCCCGGGGCTTCAGCGGCAGGAGCAAGTGCCTTGGCGGCAGCTGCTGCAACTGCTTCCTGGTAGAGTAGGTCGGCGTAGATCAGCGCATCCTTCTTGTCGCAGGGGACGGTGATGATGGTCATCGGCTCAGGCATCTTTAGCGTGTTGTAGGCGTAATGCGACGCCGCCATGAACTTGGCTAGTGCCGGGCGGCCGAGGATCCCATTGTAGGGCAAGGGGATCTCGGCTACATCGAAGACAATCCTTTCCGTCCTATAGTTCAACTCGCCTCCAAATGTCACAGGCAACGTGACCTTCCCCTTCGGCTGGCTCCTTCCCGGGTTGACCCCTTGAAACGTGCCCGTCTCCTCGAGGTCTCCATCAGGAATTTGCAGCCTCTTGATCACAACGGGTGAGATCAAGTTCAGACCGCCCCCACCGTCAACCAGCATCTTGTTCACCTTGAGGTTGCATATCGTTGGTGAAACCAACAACGAAAAACACCCGACCGCGGTTGTGCGATCAGGGTGATCCTCGGCGTCAAAGATGATGGGCGTGCTGGACCACTTCAGCGGTTTCTGAGCGTCGAACGATGGCTCCGCTGCTGTGATCTCACGCGCCCACTGCTTGAGCTGGCGGTGAGAAGTGTGTAGCGAGGCACCACCATCGATGCACATGGCCTCCATAGCCTTCTAAAACTCGTGCTCGCCGGACTCGTCGTCCTCGTCATGATCGTCGTCTTCCTGCTTCTTGTCGCGGCCCCGAGCGGGCCTCTCTTGCTGATTATCCTTGCCGCGGCGGCCTCCTTGGCCACCACACTTCTTCCCGGATCCTTCGGCACCATCCTGACCCTTCTCCTTGTCCCGCCTCTCATACTCGGCTTTTTGCTTTTCAACAAGCAGCTCGACTTGTCGGCAGTTCTGGAGGTCGTGGCCCTTGGTGCGGTGGATCTTGCAGTACTGCTTGTCGGAGCCTCCTGGCTTATCGGCAGCCGCCAAGGCCTGGCAAGCGGCGCACCCGGCAATCTCCTTGCCGGGGTCGTCTGCCTTGGCCTTCTTGGTAGCGCTGGTGTCGTCGGATCCCTTGACGGCAAGCACGGTCTTGCCCTTACGTTTCCTGTTGCGACGCCGACCCTTCTTCATCAGGGCGGCGGTGTCTTCGTCGTAGAGTTGGTTTCCGCGCCGGCGTCTTCGCCGGGGCACTTCCTCCCCTCTTCGGCCTGAGCACATCTATCGGCCAAAACGTAAAGTTCGGCCACATGCTTGACCTTGTTCATTGCTAGCTCTTCACGCATCTTGCGGTTACGCACATTCTGATGGAATGCGCTGATCACGGCGGCGGGATGAACATCTGGGATGTTGTATTGCACTCGGCTAAACCTCTGTATGTACTTGCGCAGGGTTTCACTTCCTTCTGGGGAATGATATGCAAATCACTCGCCTAGCCATGAGCTTGGTGGCCTTTGGTGAAGGCACCAACGAACTCATGACACAGATCCGACCAAGAAGAAATGGAATCCGCCGGCAAGTGCATCAACCAAGACATGACATTGGGTTTCAGGGCCAACGGGAAGTAATTGGCAAGCACCTTGTCGTCACAAGCTCCAGCGGCTTGCATCGCGATGGTGTAGATGCTGAGGAACTCTGATGGATGGGTCTTGCCATTGTACTTCTCGCCGACATCGGGCTTCAACGTGCGGTGGGACGGCCACTGGAACTGCCGCATCTCACGGGTAAAGGCTGGGCAACCCACCTCGTAAGGTAGGCCGCCGGAGCCTCCCGGTGCTGGGTGGTCCCTAGCGGGCCCCGCCCGCTTATCTGACTGGTGGCGTGTGTCGCGCCGGCGCTCGATGGTGGTTCGAGCATCTTCATGGGCTCGCTCCCGAAGAACTTGGCGCTGATCGCGGTGGCTCCATGGGTCGGACGACGCTATGGAAATGTTATCACAAGCGTCATCACAATGAACCGGCACCCGCGGTGGCTGGCGTGGAGGAGGAGAGTGCACCATGGCTGCAGCACCTTCGGTCTTCCCACTGCTGGCGTGGGGTGGCTCGACGGAGCGTCGGCCCGAGGGCCCCGCCGGTCGCGGTTCATCTTTGTTGGCGACAGCGACGAGGCTCCGGATGGTGGCTCTCCATTCGTCGAGCTTTTCCGCGGCCGGAGGGAAGTCGAGGAGCAGCTGCACGCGCGCCAAAGCTTCTGCTGATGTGGGTGGCGGCGAAAGCTGCGTGGACCGTGACGCGCTCCGACATCTAACCGCGTTAGAAGGAGCTCTATCACGGCCTGGCGGTTGCGCGCCATTTTCGCCAGCACTTCGGTGGGCATGCTGGCCTCCTCCGTCCCGCGAATGATGCACGGGACTCTTCCCATGGTGGCGTCCGGGGTCACCAGCGTGATGACGTTGTTCGTCGCGCACACCCTGGGAAGAGCGCGTCGTGGGCGCCGGCGTAGGCATCTTGGAGGCTGCTGCGCCGCCCGTAGGTGGCACGGCCCCACCCCTGGAGGGCCCCGCGCCACCTGCGGGGGGCCCAGCTCCGTCTTTGGATTTGGCGGCGTGCGGCCCGTCGTTTCGCGCACGAACGACGCCGCTCCCCAGGCTCTGACTTCCAGGGCGATGTTGGTGCTCGCGGGCCGTGGCTTGGGTTCTGTCCGCGACCGGCCCACTGCTCGCCCGCACTGGTACGGGCCGTTCGGCTCCCGACGAGACGATCGCCGTGATCGTCTTCTTCTTGGGAGCCATGGCAATGAGAAACTGCCAAACTACCTGCTAGACCAGATTCTCACAACTGCGCCCCCCTACCTGGCGCGCCAAAGATGTCGGGGGAAATCGACACCTATGGAATCACTGGGATCCCTTCTGCGGTTGGCGGGCGCGGGGTTGTGCAAAGAGCGGGTCCGACAGGAAGCACACGGATCGTTTACCCAGGTTCGGGCTGCGAAGATGCGTAATACCCTAGTCCTGCTTTGGTGGATGTATTCGAGCGTTCTTGTGTTCTTGAGCTAGCTATGGGGTGCAACTTGCCCAAAAGATCTGAATCCTCCTCCTGGTCGCCTCGGGCCTCCTTTTATAGGCAAAAGGGGCTGCCAAAGTGGCACACAGGAGGCGGAAAGGTGTACAGTGGACGAGTCTATCCTTTGGCGCCGTCGGACAAACGCATTTAATGCGCTGCCGACGTGACCCTCTCGCTTTATCGGGGACGGCAAGGAAGCACATCCCAGCTGTCGCCGCCTCGCCTGGCTTCGACGCGCGTCCGAGCTGACGAGGCGTCACGGCGCCACGTTGGCTGGCTGCTGGGCTGGCGCGGTGGTGGAGCCTTCACGAAGACCTGCATGCCACCACGCAGATGCTTGCTGTGTCAGTCATGGAGGCCGCTCATCGCCACGCAGGTGTCTGCTCAGCTGGTTGAGCTGGCAGCTGTATGGGGACAGCGGTGGAGCCTTGGCAGACGCGAGCCTGGCCACAGCCCCGTCGGTGTTTTTGGCAAGGATCTTGCCGGGGCCCCGGCAAGGGTCTTGCCGTGGCGTCGCTGTCTTCCCCGGCAAGCGTCTTGCCAGGGGTCTCGTGGACTTCTTCGGCTGGGATCCCACCGAGGGTTGTCGTCTTCTGGTCCTCATCTGATCTTGTGTGTCTATGATCTTGACGAAGATCTGCATGCCACCACAGAGGTGCCACCCGAGCCTTGGTTCCAATGTAGTTGGTTGGTGGTGTTTGGAACCCGCGGGCTCAAGGGTGGCTCGCTCCGCTGGTGTTGGGCAAGCTGCCCTGGCAAGGCTCTTGCCGGGGCCGCGGAGGCCGCCCCGGCAAGTGTCTTTCCCGGGGAGCCCGTCTTGCCCCTTTGCTCTTTAGCGCTTCAGGTCTTGGCGTTGCCTTGTTTGTCTTGTGCTTCATTTTCCCTCCGGCTTCCCTCCTTTTCCCTGTTAAGTGTGGCCGCGGGCGTGGCTCTAACTGCCCGTGCACAAGTAAAGGGGTCAAAAGGAGAGCCCCTACTTTTGTACACCGACACCTACTCTCTTCAAGGACGCCCGTAAGTTTGTCTTGTCTTGTGATGAATGTCAAAGAATTGGTAATATTAGTAGACGTCAAGGAATGCCTATGGACTATTCACTTGTTATTGAACCATTTGATGTTTGGGGCTTTGATTATATGGGACTGTTTCCTTCCTCTAATGGGTATACACATATTTTAGCTGCTGTTGATTACGTTACTAGGTGGGTAGAAGCTATTCCAACTGGCAGTGCTGATCAGAACACATCTATTAAGATGCTTAAAGAAGTTATTTTTCCGAGGTTTGGAGTCCCTAGATACTTAATGACTGATGGTGGTTCACATTTTATTCATGGTGCTTTTCGTAAGATGCTTGCTAAGTATGACGTTAATCATAGAATTGCATCTCCATACCACCCACAATCTAGTGGTCAAGTAGAACTGAGTAATAGAGAGATTAAATTAATTTTGCAAAAGACTGTTAATAGATCTAGAAAGAATTGGTCCAAGAAACTTGATGATGCATTATGGGCCTATAGAAATGCAAATAAAAAACCCAAAATCCTATGGGTATGTCTCAGTATAAAATGGTTTACGGAAAAGCATGTCACTTACCTCTCGAATTAGAACATAAGGCATATTGGGCCATTAAAGAGCTCAATTATGATTTCAAACTTGCCGGTGAGAAGAGACTATTTGACATTAGCTCACTTGATGAGTGGAGAACCCAAGCCTATGAGAATGCCAAACTGTTTAAAGAAAAAGTTAAAAGATGGCATGACAAAAGGATACAAAAGCGTGAGTTTAACGTAGGTGATTATGTTTTGCTATACAACTCTCGTTTAAGATTTTTTGCAGGAAAACTCCTCTATAAATGGGAAGGTCCTTACGTTATCGGGGAGGTTTATCGTTCCGGTGCCATAAAAATCAACAACTTCGAAGGCACAAATCCAAAGGTGGTGAACGGTCAAAGAATCAAACATTATATCTCAGGCAATCCCATAAATGTTGAAACCAATGTTATTGATACTGTAACCCGGAGGAGTACATAAGGGACACTTTCCAGAACGTTTCAGACTCCGAAAAGGAATAGGTACGTGGTACGGTAAGTAAACCGACTCGAAAACAGTTCTAATGGCAATTTTGCTCCATTTTGGAATATTTAAGAAAATAGGAAAATAAGAAGTAGTCCAAAAAGGACACGCGGCATCCACGAGGGTGGAAGGCGCGCCCTCGCCCCCTGGGCGCGCCCCCTGCCTCGTGGGCACCTCGTGTGCTCTCCGGACTCCGTTTTCTTGCACGATACTTCTTTTGGTTGGTAAAAGTTCATTATTTAATCTCCCGAAGGTTTTGAAATGAATATCCCCTGTTTTTGTTTTGAGCTATTTTTCTGACAGATCTAAATCACCATGACGTCTTCAAGTGCCCCCAAGGACAAGTTCTTCGAGAAGGTCATCAACCCCTACCTCGCGGAGGTGCTGCAACACCCTCAAACCATTGAGATGCGTGAGGGGTTGCTGCACATCCGCGATGTTGAGGGACCAAGGAGGAGCGGAAGCACTGAGACAAGACTCAAAGCAATGGAGCAACAAGTTTTCAAGTGCCAGGAGATGGTGGAACGAGGACTCGACGCCAACCACATGATGATCGCGGATTTCACCAACAACCACAAGCTAGATGCCAAGAACATTGGGAAAACCATCTTCAAGCTTCACGAGAAAATCGAGCACCTCCAGGCCCAGATCTATGACCTGCAAAACCAAAACTGTGAGTATGAATATAGATTTAAGAGGATGAGTTTGGCTGCAGATTTGAGGATCCCGGAGACCCGATCATCCTTTTATGATGGTGAGCCTATGCCTTGGAAGATGGACGACAAGCCTGCATCATCAACAACTCTATCATCACCACCTCCGAGGAAAGAGACATAAATACATGGGTATGGGCACTCCCCTTGGCAATTGCCAAGCTTGGGGGAGGTGCCCCGGTATCATATCACCATCACACTTCTATCTTTACCGTTTTTCTTAGTTCAATCCTTTTGGTTATATCTTGATCTAGTAGAATAAAGTTTTAGTATGATCTAGGTTTGAGTTTTGTGTTGATCCTTATCTATGTACTCGAGCCCGTGAGCTATATATAATAAAGATTAGTCTTGAGTCGAGGGCTTGGTTATCTTGCTATGATCTTGAGGGAATAATAGTAAAAGGAAAGAATAAAAAGAAATAAACAGATCATATTGATCTTATGGAGAGTAATGACTTCACATATAAAAGAGTATGATGAATAAAAGTTGTTGAGAGTTGACAAACATAGTTTGGATCATCGTTGCAATTAATAGGAAGTAATAAAGAAAGAGAGGTTTTCACATATAAATATACTATCTTGGACATCTTTTATGATTGTGAGCACTCATTAAAATATGACATGCTAAAAAGTTGATGTTGGACAAGGAAGACAACGTAATGGGTTACGTTTTCTTATATCCGAAATAAAGTATATTGTCATGGATCATCCAACATGTTGAGCTTGCCTTTCCCCCTCATACTAGCCAAATTCTCTGCACCAAGTAGAGATACTACTTGTGCTTCCGAATATCCTTAAACCCAGTTTTGCCATGAGAGTCCACCATATCTACCTATGGATTGAGTAAGATCCTTCAAGTAAGTTGTCACTATTGCATGCAATAAAAATTGCTCTCTAAATATGTATGATCTATTAGTGTGGAGAAAATAAGCTTTATACGATCTTGAGATATGGAAGAAATAAAAGCGATGGACTGCATAATAAAGGTCCCTATCACAAGTGGCAATATAAAGTGACGTTCTTTTGCATTAAGATTTTGTGCATCCAACCATAAAAGCACATGACAACCTCTACTTCCCTCTGCGAAGGGCCTGCCTTTTATTTTTGACTTATGTCTTATGCAAGAGTCGAGGTGATCTTCACCTTTCCTTTTTACACTTTATCCTTTGGCAAGCACATTGTGTTGGAAAGATCCTGATATATATATATATATATATATATCCAATTGGATGTAAGTTATCATAAACTATTATTGTTGACATTACCCTTGAGGTAAAAGGTTGGGAGGCAACGCTATAAGCCCCTACCTTTCTCTGTGTCCGATTAAAACTCTATACCCATAAGTATTGCGTGAGTGTTAGCAATTGTAAAAGACTAAATGATAGTTGAGTATGTGGACTTGCTGAAAAGCTCTTATATAGACTCTTTTAGATGTTATGATAAATTGCAATTGCTTCAATGACCGAGATCATAGTTTGTTAGTTTTCAATGAAGTTTTTGATTCATACTTGACATTGTGAATAGATTGTTACTTTACCATAACAAATCATGTGGACATTGTGAATAGAATGTAGGGCATCTCGAGGCGGAACCTTGGCGGAACTAATCTAGGGCTCCAGCGGAGCTGTTCTACCGGGGAAACATCCCTCCGGGAGGGGGAAATCATCACCGTCGTCATCACCATCAATCCTCTCATCGGGAGGGGGTCAATCTCCATCAGCGTCTTCACCAGCACCATCTCATCTCAAACCCTAGTTCATCTCTTGTATTCAATCTTTGTCTCAAAACCTCAAATTGGTACCTGTGGGTTGCTGGTAGTGTTGATTACTCCTTGTAGTTGATGCTAGTTGGTTTATTTGGTGGAAGATCGTATGTTCAGATCCTTTATGCATATTAATACCCCTCTGATTATGAACATGAATATGATTTGTGAGTAGTTACGTTTGTTCCTGAGGACATGGGAGAAGTCTTGTTATAAGTAGTCATGTGAATTTGGTATTCGTTCGATATTTTGATGAGATGTATGTTGTCTTTCCTCTAGTGGTGTTATGTGAACGTCGACTACATGACACTTCACCATTGTTTGGGCCTAGGGGAAGGCATTGGGAAGTAATAAGTAGATGATGGGTTCCTAGAGTGATAGAAGCTTAAACCCTAGTTTATGCGTTGCTTCGTAAGGGGCTGAATTGGATCCATATGTTTCATGCTATGGTTAGGTTTACCTTAATACTTCTTTTGTAGTTGCGGATGCTTGCAAGAGGGGTTAATCATAAGTGGGATGCTTGTCCAAAGAAGGGAGGTACCCAAGCACCGGTCCACCCACATATCAAATTATCAAAGTAACGAACGCGAATCATATGAGCATGATGATAACTAGCTTGACGATAATTCCCATGCATCCTCGAGAGCGCTTTCCTTTATATAAGAGTTTGTCCAGGCTTGTCCTTCGCTACAAAAAGGATTGGGCCACCTTGCTGCACCTTGTTTACTTTTGTTACTTGTTACCCGTTACAAATTACCTTATCGCAAAACTATCTGTTGCCGATAATTTCAGTGCTTGCAGAGAATACCTTACTGAAAACTACTTGTCATTTCCTTCTGCTCCTCGTTGGGTTCACACTCTTACTTATCGAAAGGACTACGATAGATCCCCTATACTTGTGGGTCATCAATATACAAGTGCTATATTTCCTAGTTCTTAATCATGCTTGGTTTGGATAAATGGGTTTTCCATGTGGCTTGAATTAATCTGATGAATCTACAATGTGCTTATTTTTCATCAACATGTTTTACTGATAGCATGCGAACCCTTACTTAACCTGATGACTAACTACCTTATATGTGTTGCAGGGAAACAATGGGAAGCACTGAGGTTTACAATCGAGGTTAGCACATGCATGGTCCGTTGTCTAAGAGCACATTATTGTGCAATTGCAGGAACCATTCTAATATTTAGGTTTTTAACAATTTGGTCTTGCACATGCATGTCCTGCTGTCAGAGGTTTTGACCCATGAATATGGGGAAATGAGTTGTCCATGAATATCACTCAAATCAAGAAACTCAGAAAGATTGTTAGGATAAAGAAATTAGCGACAAAAAACAACAAGATCTTTGTCTGCACAATGAGGATGACATAAGTTCACTACAAGATGGTACTAACTATTATACCTTGCCTTTTTTATTCCTTTGCCCTATTTCCCATATAGAGAAGATGTTTATGCATGTCCTTGTTTTCATACCTTTCCAAAGCAGTTCACTGATGATTTCCTCTCAAACCACCTTTATGGTCAGGAGGCGAGGAAGGTTTTCATACAACACCCACGGTTCAATATTGAAGTGTTCCTGGAGAGGATGAAGGACGGACGGTCAATCATCCACATGCACTGGCCTAAAGTTGCAAAGACCTTCAACATGAATGAAGGCTCAATATTCGCCTTCCGCTTCAGCAGTTTTCCAGATGAGATGCATCTGTCAATATACCGTCTATGATGCTAATTTCGAAAGGTTCTACATGTTGCATGTGAAACTTGGTGCTGGTGCAGTTGTGTAATGGGGTTGCTGAGTGCTGAAGCTATATCATGTTGTACTCTGATGTATTTCAATTATGAAATTTTGCTTCCTTAATATGGAAATGAAATAGATTATGCGCTTAATGTGAATGTCAACTAGATTAATAAATGGATTATTAATAATAGGGCAATTAGCCTGCTAATTGGGTTTTGCTATTGCAAATGGTTATTGAATAAATACCGTGGGTGATGACCTCAGGCAACGCACACAGTTTTTAGGAATAAACTGTGTTGGATCAATGAACAATCACACACGACTTTCTCTAGAAAATTGTTTGCGTTAGGCCACCTTGCGCAAACGTTTACCACATAAAAACTGTGTGTGATGGACAGCCTTTGCCACACAGTTTTTTCTACGGACCGTGTGTGATGCATTCAATAACGCAAATGATTTAACGGGAAAATTGTGTGTGATGTACCTGTGAACGAAAACGTTTTCCTTGTAGCGACTGTGTGGGATGTACATACGAACGGAAACATTTAGCGGGGACTGACTATGTGGGATGTACTTGCGACCGGAAACAGTTTCGCCTGTATAATTGTATTTTTTAGCTCTACTGTACGTATTTCCGTATTTGAGCGCTCGCCGGTCGCACACACCTTATTTTGCCGAGCGTGTGTGCCAGGAGGGCATATCCCCGACGGTTTCTGGGTCATGTTGGAAGGACCCCCCTATCCCCACACTCACTAGGCGACGGTTCCAAATGTCGTCGCGAAAAGGTGTTAAAAACCGTTTGTATAGCACCGACGCATACTAGTGCAACCAGCTATCTTCGTCCGCGCAAAAGCGGGTCATAAGTGCGGTAAGAGCTGCCATAGTCTTCGGATTTTCCTGACCGAGGTGTCGGGCGAGCCATTCGTCACGGACGTTGTGCTTAAATACCGCTAGGGCTTCGGCATCTGGACAGTCCACGATTTGGTTCTTTTTAATTAAGAACCGATTCCAAAGTTTGCGAGCTGACTCTCCGGGTTGCTGGACTATGTGACTCGGGTCATCATCATCCGGTGGCCGGACATAAGTGCCCTAAAAGTTGTCCCGAAAAGCATCCTCTAAGTCTTCCCAACTTCCAATTGAGTTCTCTGGGAGGTTGTTCAACCAGTGCCGTGTTGGTCCTTTCAGCTTTAGAGGGAGGTATTTAATGGCGTGGAGATCATCCCCATGAGCCATGTGAATGTGGAGAAGAAAATCTTCAATCCATATGGCGGGATTCGTCGTTCCATCGCATTGCTCGATGTTCATGGGTTTGAACCCCTCCAGAAATTGGTGCTGCATTACCTCATCGGCAAAGCACATGGGGTGTGTGGCACCTCTATACCGGGCGACATCGCGACGGAGTTCGGATGACATCTATGTTCGGTGCTGACCCCGGACTTGGTTAGGTTTGTCGTGCCCGGCTTGATGGTCGTCATCTCATGTGGGGGCACGTCCTCTTGATCCAAAGATGGATCTGGTCTGGCCGGCTCTATTGGTCAGGTCCTGACGTAGGTCGTACGTGTAGCCCGGAGCCGCTGCTTCCTTGCCTCTATGACGAGGGGGCGCAGGCTCGTGTTCGGCATAATTAGCCGTTTTGTCCTGTCCACGTGGTGGTCGGTCCGGTTGATCAGCGTGATTGTATTTTGATGGTATTGGCTCGAAGGCCTCGTCGTCGAATTGTGGCAGTAGCATGCGTTTGGGATAACTCTTTGTTTGGCGCTCAAAGCCATATCCTTCTTCGGCGGCTAGGACCTTAGTCCATCTGTCGTTGAGCGTATCCTGTTCAGCTTTAATCTGTTGTTGTTGCTTTTTCTGGCTCCGTGCAGTGGTGATGACCCGTCGCTTGAAGCGTTCTTGTTCGAGGGGTTCCTTTGGCACCATAAAATTTTCGTTACCGAGGCTAACATCCTCTTCAGAGACAGGTAAGTAGTTACTATCTTCCGAATCCTCGTGATCGGCAAGTTCGTCGGGGTTGAATTGACCCTCTTCCCTCTCGTCCTGCTCGAACGCAGGCTCAACGGGGTGGTCGGGGTCTTCGACGTTGTTCGGAGTGTCATTATCTCTGGTGTCGGTAATGCTTTCCCTTCCCCCGACGCGATCGTGAGCGGCGCCGTTGACGCCGGCGCTTTGGTGGTTCATCGACGGGCTTATCCTCATCTGGATCTTGAGTGCCATCGTCGTCCTTCTTCTCAGGCGTGTCCACCATGTACACATCATAAGTAGAAGTGGCCTTCCAACGCCCGGTGATGGGCGGGTTTTGACCTGGTTCGGCTTCGACATTGTCATCCATGCCATCGATGTCTTCGGAGGCATAGTCTAGCATGTCGGTTAAATCCTCGACAGTTGCTACTAAATGGGTGGTGGGTGGGACGTAAAATTCCCTACTCTAGGCCCCCAGTTCAAGCTAGGCATAGTTAGGAGGTGATACTTCCGTGATGGCGAGCGATTTTATTAAGTCCAGTGTTTCGTTTAAGAACGAGAGCTGGACAGGTGTCTGAGGATCTGCGGAGCTAGGCTCAGCAATAACCACTTGACCGAGCCTGGAGGACGCAGACCTCGAGAGTTCGGAGTTCGTGTCTAGAGGTGAGTCCGGTTTCCCGATGACAGGGAGAGTCCCGTTTGACTCCGGGTCCGCCGATGGCGTGGTCGCATCTGGGTCTCCGGCTAGAGGCTCCGTGAGGGGAGAGAGTCCGGTGGGGTTCACCCTCCCGTCTTCGGATGAAGTGGTCCGCCCCGGATCTAAGGCCGAGGCGGACACGAGCGTCGACCCCTGGACGGGATTTGATAGTAGATCCGAAGGGCCTCCTTCGTGTGGGTGGGGAGCGGCGGCCGAGGCCGTGAACCCCTCGAAGATCAGGTCTCCTCGGATATCAGCGATGTAGTTTAGACTTCCAAACCTGATCTGGTGACCAGGGGCGTAGCTGTCGACCTGCTCAAGGTGATCGGTCAAGTTCGCACGTAGCACGAAGCCGCCAAACACAAAGAGTTGACCAGGGAGAAAGGTCTTCCCAGAAACGGCGTCATCGTCGATGACGGGGCGAGCCATTGATTCTTCTATCGACAACACAACAGAACTCTCAATGAAAGCACCAATGTCGGTGTCAAAACCGGCAGATCTCGGGTAGGGGGTCCCAAGTTATGTGTCTGAGGATCAATGGTAACAAGGGACAATAGGGACACGATGTTTACCCAGGTTCGGGCCCTCTTAAAGGAGGTAAAACACTACGTCCTGCTTGATTATATTCGGTGTGTATAAGAGTTACAAGAGTTGATCTACCTCGAGATCGTAATGGCTAAACCCTAGCTGTCTAGCCTATGAATCTTTGTCCTTTCTACGGACCTAACCCTCCGGTTTATATACACATCGGAGGGGCCTAGGGTTGTACAGAGTCGGTTTGCAGAGGAAGGAAATAGTACATCCGGACACCAAACTTGCCGTCCACTCACATAGGAGTCCTACCCGGACAAGGGGGATGATCTTCTGCTTTGTTGTGGAGAAGATCATCCCCCTTGTCGTGGAGAATATAGACCGGACACCCGAGGACCGGACACCCGAGGACCCGCTAATCCAACACTCCCTCAATTGTCGTGGAGAACCTCCATACCTCTATTCACTACCTCTGGGGGAAACCCTATATCAGTCAATCAGATGACGACGACGCTCTTGTGTGGCTCCACTCTTGGGGGCGTTATTTTTGGATCTGTGCATTGGCTTGAGGGACCAGTGGATGGTTTCAAAAGTGAAGCGGCGTTTCATGTGACGAATCGACGAAGTGGCACTTTAGGGTTTCGATGATAGATGCGTGATGATGGATGCGCGTAGGGAGGTGGCATTGACCGGTGTCGTGGTGGCATCAATGGCATGCCTGGCAAGGTCGGTGCGTCGATACTTGCTCTGAAGTGGATCGGTGGAAGAAGGCGGCAGCGGCCTCTGCAGTGTGCGCATGCGGTGCCCGCTGAGAGTGCGCTGGACCGGTGTGTGCCCAAACCCTACGATTGCGGCTTGACTGAGGCCTCCTGTTTTAAATGTTGGGCTTTGGTGTGATGTCTGGGCACGCGGCCTGGACAATACACACCCCATCATCAAGTTGATTGGATTAGGAAGGGATATTGTCAAGATGATGGCTTCAGAATTATTGATGTATTACTTTGTACAGTTTTGCTAAGTCTCAGTCGACTGAGACTGAGACTTCGTTATGTCTTAGTCGATGTTATATCCATTTGATCTTGCATGGAGATTCATACAAAAAATTTCTTTTTATTTTCTTCTTCTTATATACTATGTCATTTGACTGAGACTTGATTCAGTCTCGGTCGACCTAGACCTAGTCACATCTTATTTTTGTGAGGTATTGATGAATAATTAATAAAATGGATGTATGTACCACCCAGATGCAGAGGCCGAAAGTCGACCTCCTTTTCGGAAAAATATCAACCTTCAAAATAATAGACTTGTGAAGAGTGATGCCGATATAAAGCCCGACGAAACAGGCTCGAAGCTCGCCTTCGTTAACACCGGTACTTGCCCCAACAAATAAAATCCCATGAAGCGATGATGACTTCTTCTGGAGAGCACCCTTGATTGATTTAGGTCCGGCTTACGAGATTTCGGACGTCCGAACGGTCTGACCCGATTCAGTGACCCGCATCAGAGGCCCAAAAATGATCGGACGGCACGACCTGAACATTCGCGGACGATTTGATGATTCGACGTTGGAGATGCCCCCCTGATGATGTGCAGTTATCCCGAATGCCTCCGTGCGGCAGATGCTACTTGCGTGGTGAATGTTTCGAAGAGCAATGGCTCATCTCTTCACGATTCAAAATGAGGCGGAGCTGAGGCGCCTGCGCGGCGACTCGTGGGCGACGGGCGTGCGACGGTCGGACCCCCCCTCGCCGGCGCTCCGACCGTCCCTCCGGCAGGCTCGGACTCCTCGCCCCGGCCTCCTCGCGGTGCTCCCATGGGGACCCCCT